>NW_024040627.1:0-12846 GCF_014851395.1 Micropterus salmoides | reverse complement strand
AACACAATCTATCATACCACATACTGAACAAATGGTTCCTGAGTTTCCCGCTCGTGGCCGTGTGAGCCTGCTGATCTGGAGAGTAGGACTCGTGTATTGATACGTCTGGCTTAGAAAACCTCTCACAGAGACACGCTGGATGTCCTCTGTATCTCCCTGGACTCAAAGAGCCGAATGAGATGGTCGAGTCTCCAAGTACAGTCGTCTGTTTAACTCTCACCTGCAAGTGTGCGTGGACAGACAGACACTTCCTGTAGCTTCAGACACAGTGGACTTCATGCTCGTAAAACCTGGCAGTTGCCATGCTATGCTACAGATACTTATACACAACTAGGCAAGCAGAACCTGGCTCAGGCACGGGAAGTCTTCAGACACTCTGTAAGTGTGGGGTACTACCCGGGGTGTCGGCTCCCCCTGGTTTCATGTCACTGATCGTCCCTGTCGTCTTGGGGAGGTGGGCTGGCTCTCACCTTTGAGATGTTCATCACTGTCAAGCGCGCGGCCATCCTCCACCTGTCAGAAACCACCACTTCCTGTCTCAGCATCACTCTTAAAAGGACTCAAAGCTGCGAGAGCGAGTACCTCTCAGCTGGTACCGCCTCCTCTCTGCAGCTTGTATCCCTGCCAAACTAATCATTCACTACAACACAGCAGTGAACGCCTCACAAGAGCAAGTGTTCACACTTGACATTTCCTCTGCTCGTGCTGGCTCCGACACAATCATTGTGGGCCAATGAGGTGTGGACACACTGAACCGAGCAGTTATTCCCCTGTGCCCCCTTAAGTACGTTAACTTTCCTTTCCCTTCATACCGCTATGTTACAAAGCATCAGTTCACTCTAGGATAGGACAATGAATCAGAAAATGAACATGCTTTTCTGTGTTTTACGTTGGCTGTACTCATGGTCATATTTCATTTAATCTTTGGCTAAGAAGCAAAAATCACAACCAAAGACCGACGCCAGAACTTTACACATGCTAGGTTTTCACAAGCTAATAACTTTGTACTTGTGTTCAAATTTGTTTTAAAAATATGTTAAAGGATTTTTGTTAAGACCTTGTTGTTTCCTGAGGAGTTCTTTTAGATCATTTGTCTTTGATTTATCACTCAGTGTTTGTGTGATTTACTATTTAACAAAGTAAGTCTGTTGGGGAACAAGTCGAGCATAATTTGTAGGGTTGTGTTCCAAGTTTATATTTTGTTTATAACAAATGTAAATACATCTGAGTGTAAATAGTATGTATTTATAATGGTGTTTAGTCTTTGACAGTATTATGCTACCATATTATTACTGATTGTCAAAACCTCAATTGTTGCTAGTTCAAGAGCTGTGATTTACATTTTCTTTATATGAAGTTTTTATATAAAAAAAGTTGTTCTGCTCCAGGAAAAAAAAAAGGGCAGCTGTGGCTCAGGAGTAGAGCGGGTTGGCCGTAATCGGAAGGTCGGCGGTTCAATCCCTGGCTCCCCCTGGTTGCGTGTCGAAGTGTCCTTGGGCAAGATACTGCACCCGATTTGCTCCGGTCGGCTGTTCCGCCAGCGTATGAATGAGTGTGAATGCTAGTTTCCGTTTGAGCACTTATGAGTGTATGAATGTGTATGACTGGTGAATGCAGATGTAGTGTAAAAGCGCTTTACAAGTACGGAGCATTTACATTTGAATCTAATTCCAAGAACTAAATCTATCATACCACAAACTGTATCTCCTTCTAAGAGTACAATCTTTCATTCCAAACACCATATCCTGGTTCCAATACTACAATCTGTTTTTCAAAAAACTGTATCTAATTCCACAAACACAATCTATCATACCACAACTGTATCTAATTCCAAGAACACAATCTTTCATACCAAAAACCATATTCTGGCTGTGTTCGAAACGGAAGGCAGTTGCCCTGCTGCCGCGATACCGTAGTAGCCACCTTCCTCAGAAGGCATCACTTTCAAGTGAAGGCAGCTCTGTTTACATTAGTTTCGAACAGCCTTCTAGGGCAGCACTTAGGGCGACGTGTGACGTCAGCACGGCGTCTTGCGTCACTTCTGGCTGTCAGAAGAGACGCTAGCCTTAGCATCAGCTAACTAGCTATTGAAAAGCCAAATGGCTAACAGATGCCTCAGAAATCATACTGAACAAACTTGGTTGGTTACAGTCACGGGCTGATATTATAGTTCAGTGTTTAGTTCTCACTAGGTTTTCAAAAATCGAAGCAAGAAAACTACTAAAAACTTTTAAAACCGTATATTTGTGTACAAATTCGGCTTATTTGTCCGCCATCTTGACCAGTTTTCGAAAGCTCCGGCGGCCACAGCCGCGCTGCTTTATGGGTAATAGTCAGCATCAGGTCACCATCAATGCTGCCTTCAAAACTGTCCGTTACTGGGGCAGTGTGAAGGCATCTCAGGAGACAGGAAGAGATCGTTCGAGCCGTTTCGAACAGCACTCGATGCCTCGCTGTCCTGTTAGACACCTTTTCAGACAGCACTTTAGCCCGTTTCGAACACAGCCTCTGATTCCAAGAACCCAATCTGTCATACCAAAAACTGCATCCCAATTCTAAGCATCCAATCTGTCATATCAAGAACTGCATCCCAATTCTAAGCATCCAATCTGTCATATCAAAAACTGCATCCCAATTCTAAGCATCCAATCTGTCATACAAAAAAATGTATCCTAATTCTAATAAAAAAAAACATAACCTGATTCCAAGAACACAATCTATCATACCACTTACTGTATCTACTTCCAAGAATTCAATCTATCATACCACAAACTGTATCTCCTTCTAAGAGTACAATCTTTCATTCCAAACACCATATCCTGGTTCCAATACTACAATCTGTTTTTCAAAAAACTGTATCTAATTCCAAGACACAATCTATCATACCACAAACTGTATCTAATTCCAAGAACACAATCTATCATACCACATACTGTATCTATTTCCAACAATTCAATCTATCATACGACAAATTGTATCTCCTTCCAAGAGTACAATCTTTCATTCCAAACACATATTCTGTTTCCAATACTACAATCTGTTTTTCAAAAAACTGTATCTAATTCCACAAACACATCTATCATACCACAAACTGTATCTAATTCCAAGAACACAATCTTTCATACCAAAAACCATATTCTGGCTGTGTTCGAAACGGAAGGCAGTTGCCCTGCTGCCGCGATACCGTAGTAGCCACCTTCCTCAGAAGGCATCACTTTCAAGTGAAGGCAGCTCTGTTTACATTAGTTTCGAACAGCCTTCTAGGGCAGCACTTACGGCGACGGGTGACGTCAGCACGGCGTCTTGCGTCACTTCTGGCTGTCAGAAGAGACGCTAGCCTTAGCATCAGCTAACTAGCTATTGAAAAGCCAAATGGCTAACAGATGCCTCAGAAATCATACTGAACAAACTTGGTTGGTTACAGTCACGGGCTGATATTATAGTTCAGTGTTTAGTTCTCACTAGGTTTTCAAAAATCGAAGCAAGAAAACTACTAAAACTTTTAAAACCGTATATTTGTGTACAATTCGGCTTATTGTCCGCCATCTTGACCAGTTTTCGAAAGCTCCGGCGGCCACAGCCGCGCTGCTTTATGGGTAATAGTCAGCATCAGGTCACCATCGATGCTGCCTTCAAATCTGTCCGTTACTGGGGCAGTGTGAAGGCTCTCAGGAGACAGGAAGAGATCGTTCGAGCCGTTTCGAACAGCACTCGATGCCTCGCTGTCCTGTTAGACACCTTTTCAGACAGCACTTTAGCCCGTTTCGAACACAGCCTCTGATTCCAAGAACCCAATCTGTCATACCAAAACTGCATCCCAATTCTAAGCATCCAATCTGTCATATCAAAAACTGCATCCCAATTCTAAGCATCCAATCTGTCATACAAAAAAATGTATCCTAATTCTAATAAAAAAAACATAACCTGATTCCAAGAACACAATCTGTCATACCACTTACTGTATCTACTTCCAAGAATTCAATCTATCATACCACAAACTGTATCTCCTTCTAAGAGTACAATCTTTCATTCCAAACACCATATCCTGGTTCCAATACTACAATCTGTTTTCAAAAAACTGTATCTAATTCCAAGAACACAATCTATCATACCACATACTGTATCTATTTCCAACAATTCAATCTATCATATGACAAATTGTATCTCCTTCCAAGAGTACAATCTTTCATTCCAAACACCATATTCTGTTTCCAATACTACAATCTGTTTTTCAAAAACTGTATCTAATTCCACAAACACAATCTATCATACCACAAACTGTATCTAATTCCAAGAACCAATCTTTCATACAAAAACCATATTCTGGCTGTGTTCGAAACGGAAGGCAGTTGCCCTGCTGCCGCGATACCGTAGTAGCCACCTTCCTCAGAAGGCATCACTTTCAAGTGAAGGCAGCTCTGTTTACATTAGTTTCAAACAGCCTTCTAGGGCAGCACTTACGGCGACGTGTGACGTCAGCACGGCGTCTTGCGTCACTTCTGGCTGTCAGAAGAGACGCTAGCCTTAGCATCAGCTAACTAGCTATTGAAAAGCCAAATGGCTAACAGATGCCTCAGAAATCATACTGAACAAACTTGGTTGGTTACAGTCACGGGCTGATATTATAGTTCAGTGTTTAGTTCTCACTAGGTTTTCAAAAATCGAAGCAAGAAACTACTAAAAACTTTTAAAACCGTATATTTGTGTACAAATTCGGCTTATTTGTCCGCCATCTTGACCAGTTTTCGAAAGCTCCGGCGGCCACAGCCGCGCTGCTTTATGGGTAATAGTCAGCATCAGGTCACCATCGATGCTGCCTTCAAAACTGTCCGTTAC
Organism: Micropterus salmoides; assembly: GCF_014851395.1. NCBI lineage: Eukaryota > Metazoa > Chordata > Actinopteri > Centrarchiformes > Centrarchidae > Micropterus > Micropterus salmoides. The sequence goes on along the minus strand of NW_024040627.1, from coordinate 8,010 downwards.
TGGGGCAGTGTGAAGGCATCTCAGAGACAGGAAGAGATCGTTCGAGCCGTTTCGAACAACACTCGATGCCTCGCTGTCCTGTTAGACACCTTTTCAGACAGCACTTTAGCCCGTTTCAAACACAGCCTCTGATTCCAAGAACCCAATCTGTCATACCACAAACTGTATCTAATTCCAAGAACACAATCTATCATACCACATACTGTATCTATTTCCAACAATTCAATCTATCATATGACAAATTGTATCTCCTTCCAAGAGTACAATCTTTCATTCCAAACACCATATTCTGTTTCCAATACTACAATCTGTTTTTCAAAAACTGTATCTAATTCCACAAACACAATCTATCATACCACAAACTGTATCTAATTCCAAGAACACAATCTTTCATACCAAAAACCATATTCTGGCTGTGTTCGAAACAGAAGGCAGTTGCCCTGCTGCCGCGATACCGTAGTAGCCCCTTCCTCAGAAGGCATCACTTTCAAGTGAAGGCAGCTCTGTTTACATTAGTTTCGAACAGCCTTCTAGGCAGCACTTACGGCGACGTGTGACGTCAGCACGGCGTCTTGCGTCACTTCTGGCTGTCGAAGAGACGCTAGCCTTAGCATCAGCTAACTAGCTATTGAAAAGCCAAATGGCTAACAGATGCCTCAGAAATCATACTGAACAAACTTGGTTGGTTACAGTCACGGGCTGATATTATAGTTCAGTGTTTAGTTCTCACTAGGTTTTCAAAAATCGAAGCAAGAAAACTACTAAAAACTTTTAAAACCGTATATTTGTGTACAAATTCGGCTTATTTGTCCGCCATCTTGACCAGTTTTCGAAAGCTCCGGCGGCCACAGCCGCGCTGCTTTATGGGTAATAGTCAGCATCAGGTCACCATCGATGCTGCCTTCAAACTGTCCGTTACTGGGGCAGTGTGAAGGCATCTCAGGAGACAGGAAGAGATCGTTCGAGCCGTTTCGAACAGCACTCGATGCCTCGCTGTCCTGTTAGACACCTTTTCAGACAGCACTTTAGCCCGTTTCGAACACAGCCTCTGATTCCAAGAACCCAATCTGTCATACCAAAACTGCATCCCAATTCTAAGCATCCAATCTGTCATATCAAAAACTGCATCCCAATTCTAAGCATCCAATCTGTCATACAAAAAAATGTATCCTAATTCTAATAAAAAAAAATAACCTGATTCCAAGAACACAATCTGTCATACCACTTACTGTATCTACTTCCAAGAATTCAATCTATCATACCACAAACTGTATCTCCTTCTAAGAGTACATCTTTCATTCCAAACACCATATCCTGGTTCCAATACTACAATCTGTTTTTCAAAACTGTATCTAATTCCAAGAACACAATCTATCATACCACATACTGTATCTATTTCCAACAATTCAATCTATCATATGACAAATTGTATCTCCTTCCAAGAGTACAATCTTTCATTCCAAACACCATATTCTGTTTCCAATACTACAATCTGTTTTCAAAAACTGTATCTAATTCCACAAACACAATCTATCATACCACAAACTGTATCTAATTCCAAGAACACAATCTATCATACCAAAAACCATATTCTGGCTGTGTTTGAAATGGAAGGCAGTTGCCCTGCTGCCGCGATACCGTAGTAGCCACCTTCCTCAGAAGGCATCACTTTCAAGTGAAGGCAGCTCTGTTTACATTAGTTTCGAACAGCCTTCTAGGGCAGCACTTACGGCGACGTGTGATGTCAGCACGGCGTCTTGCGTCACTTCTGGCTGTCAGAAGAGACGCTAGCCTTAGCATCAGCTAACTAGCTATTGAAAAGCCAAATGGCTAACAGATGCCTCAGAAATCATACTGAACAAACTTGGTTGGTTACAGTCACGGGCTGATATTATAGTTCAGTGTTTAGTTCTCACTAGGTTTTCAAAAATCGAAGCAAGAAAACTACTAAAAACTTTTAAAACCGTATATTTGTGTACAAATTCGGCTTATTTGTCCGCCATCTTGACCAGTTTTCGAAAGCTCCGGCGGCCACAGCCGCGCTGCTTTATGGGTAATAGTCAGCATCAGGTCACCATCGATGCTGCCTTCAAAACTGTCCGTTACTGGGGCAGTGTGAAGGCATCTCAGGAGACAGGAAGAGATTGTTCGAGCCGTTTCGAACAGCACTCGATGCCTCGCTGTCCTGTTAGACACCTGTTCAGACAGCACTTTAGCCCGTTTCGAACACAGCCTCTGATTCCAAGAACCCAATCTGTCATACCAAAAACTGCATCCCAATTCTAAGCATCCAATCTGTCATATCAAAAACTGCATCCCAATTCTAAGCATCCAATCTGTCATACAAAAAAATGTATCCTAATTCTAATAAAAAAAACATAACCTGATTCCAAGAACACAATCTATCATACCACTTACTGTATCTACTTCCAAGAATTCAATCTATCATACCACAAACTGTATCTCCTTCTAAGAGTACAATTTTTCATTCCAAACACCATATCCTGGTTCCAATACTACCATCTGTTTTTCAAAAAACTGTATCTAATTCCAAGAACACAATCTATCATACCACAAACTGTATCTAATTCCAATAACACAATCTATCATACCACATACTGTATCTATTTCCAACAATTCAATCTATCATACGACAAATTGTATCTCCTTCCAAGAGTACAATCTTTCATTCCAAACACCATATTCTGTTTCCAATACTACAATCTGTTTTTCAAAAAACTGTATCTAATTCCACAAACACAATCTATCATACCACAAACTGTATCTAATTCCAAGAACACAATCTTTCATACCAAAAACCATATTCTGGCTGTGTTCGAAACGGAAGGCAGTTGCCCTGCTGCCGCGATACCGTAGTAGCCACCTTCCTCAGAAGGCATCACTTTCAAGTGAAGGCAGCTCTGTTTACATTAGTTTCGAACAGCCTTCTAGGGCAGCACTTACGGCGACGTGTGACGTCAGCACGGCGTCTTGCGTCACTTCTGGCTGTCAGAAAAGACGCTAGCCTTAGCATCAGCTAACTAGCTATTGAAAAGCCAAATGGCTAACAGATGCCTCAGAAATCATACTGAACAAACTTGGTTGGTTACAGTCACGGGCTGATATTATAGTACAGTGTTTAGTTCTCACTAGGTTTTCAAAAATCGAAGCAAGAAAACTACTAAAAACTTTTAAAACCGTATATTTGTGAACAAATTCGGCTTATTTGTCCGCCATCTTGACCAGTTTTCGAAAGCTCCGGCGGCCACAGCCGCGCTGCTTTATGGGTAATAGTCAGCATCAGGTCACCATCGATGCTGCCTTCAAAACTGTCCGTTACTGGGGCAGTGTGAAGGCATCTCAGGAGACAGGAAGAGATCGTTCGAGCCGTTTCGAACAGCACTCGATGCCTCACTGTCCTGTTAGACACCTTTTCAGACAGCACTTTAGCCCGTTTCGAACACAGCCTCTGATTCCAAGAACCCAATCTGTCATACCAAAAACTGCATCCCAATTCTAAGCATCCAATCTGTCATATCAAAAACTGCATCCCAATTCTAAGCATCCATCTGTCATACAAAAATGTATCCTAATTCTAATAAAAAAAACATAACCTGATTCCAAGAACACAATCTATCATACCACTTACTGTATCTACTTCCAAGATTCAATCTATCATACCACAAACTGTATCTCCTTCTAAGAGTACAATCTTTCATTCCAAACACCATATCCTGGTTCCAATACTACAATCTGTTTTTCAAAAAACTGTATCTAATTCCAAGAACACAATCTATCATACCACAAACTGTATCTAATTCCAAGAACACAATCTATCATACCACATACTGTATCTATTTCCAACAATTCAATCTATCATATGACAAATTGTATCTCCTTCCAAGAGTACAATCTTTCATTCCAAACACCATATTCTGTTTCCAATACTACAATCTGTTTTTCAAAAAACTGTATCTAATTCCACGAACACAATCTATCATACCACAAACTGTATCTAATTCCAAGAACACAATCTTTCATACCAAAAACCATATTCTGGCTGTGTTCGAAACGGAAGGCAGTTGCCCTGCTGCCGCGATACCGTAGTAGCCACCTTCCTCAGAAGGCATCACTTTCAAGTGAAGGCAGCTCTGTTTACATTAGTTTCGAACAGCCTTCTAGGGCAGCACTTACGGCGACGTGTGACGTCGGCGTCTTGCGTCACTTCTGGCTGTCAGAAGAGACGCTAGCCTTAGCATCAGCTAACTAGCTATTGAAAAGCCAAATGGCTAACAGATGCCTCAGAAATCATACTGAACAAACTTGGTTGGTTACAGTCACGGGCTGATATTATAGTTCAGTGTTTAGTTCTCACTAGGTTTTCAAAAATCGAAGCAAGAAAACTACTAAAAACTTTTAAAACCGTATATTTGTGTACAAATTCGGCTTATTTGTCCGCCATCTTGACCAGTTTTCGAAAGCTCCGGCGGCCACAGCCGCGCTGCTTTATGGGTAATAGTCAGCATCAGGTCACCATCGATGCTGCCTTCAAAACTGTCCGTTACTGGGGCAGTGTGAAGGCATCTCAGGAGACAGGAAGAGATCGTTCGAGCCGTTTCGAACAGCACTCGATGCCTCACTGTCCTGTTAGACACCTTTTCAGACAGCACTTTAGCCCGTTTCGAACACAGCCTCTGATTCCAAGAACCCAATCTGTCATACCAAAAACTGCATCCCAATTCTAAGCATCCAATCTGTCATATCAAAAACTGCATCCCAATTCTAAGCATCCAATCTGTCATATCAAAAACTGCATCCCAATTCTAAGCATCCAATCTGTCATACAAAAAAATGTATCCTAATTCTAATAAAAAAAAACATAACCTGATTCCAAGAACACAATCTGTCATACCACTTACTGTATCTACTTCCAAGAATTCAATCTATCATACCACAAACTGTATCTCCTTCTAAGAGTACAATCTTTCATTCCAAACACCATATCCTGGTTCCAATACTACAATCTGTTTTTCAAAAAACTGTATCTAATTCCAAGAACACAATCTATCATACCACATACTGTATCTATTTCCAACAATTCAATCTATCATATGACAAATTGTATCTCCTTCCAAGAGTACAATCTTTCATTCCAAACACCATATTCTGTTTCCAATACTACAATCTGTTTTTCAAAAAACTGTATCTAATTCCACAAACACAATCTATCATACCACAAACTGTATCTAATTCCAAGAACACAATCTATCATACCAAAAACCATATTCTGGCTGTGTTTGAAATGGAAGGCAGTTGCCCTGCTGCCGCGATACCGTAGTAGCCACCTTCCTCAGAAGGCATCACTTTCAAGTGAAGGCAGCTCTGTTTACATTAGTTTCGAACAGCCTTCTAGGGCAGCACTTACGGCGACGTGTGATGTCAGCACGGCGTCTTGCGTCACTTCTGGCTGTCAGAAGAGACGCTAGCCTTAGCATCAGCTAACTAGCTATTGAAAAGCCAAATGGCTAACAGATGCCTCAGAAATCATACTGAACAAACTTGGTTGGTTACAGTCACGGGCTGATATTATAGTTCAGTGTTTAGTTCTCACTAGGTTTTCAAAAATCGAAGCAAGAAAACTACTAAAAACTTTTAAAACCGTATATTTGTGTACAAATTCGGCTTATTTGTCCGCCATCTTGACCAGTTTTCGAAAGCTCCGGCGGCCACAGCCGCGCTGCTTTATGGGTAATAGTCAGCATCAGGTCACCATCGATGCTGCCTTCAAAACTGTCCGTTACTGGGGCAGTGTGAAGGCATCTCAGGAGACAGGAAGAGATCGTTCGAGCCGTTTCGAACAGCACTCGATGCCTCACTGTCCTGTTAGACACCTTTTCAGACAGCACTTTAGCCCGTTTCGAACACAGCCTCTGATTCCAAGAACCCAATCTGTCATACCAAAAACTGCATCCCAATTCTAAGCATCCAATCTGTCATATCAAAAACTGCATCCCAATTCTAAGCATCCAATCTGTCATATCAAAAACTGCATCCCAATTCTAAGCATCCAATCTGTCATACAAATAAATGTATCCTAATTCTAATAAAAAAAAACATAACCTGATTCCAAGAACACAATCTATCATACCACTTACTGTATCTACTTCCAAGAATTCAATCTATCATACCCCAAACTGTATCTCCTTCCAAGAGTACAATCTTTCATTCCAATAACTGTAAACGGCAAAAAAATCATAAAAATTCTGAACTTCATTTTCCTATATTGTCCGCTAGGGGCACAGTGTTTTAGTCAGAGCAGACAACATGATGCAACACTGCGGCAGAACTAACAGCAGATGGTTGCACTGAGATTCAGGGTCTGTAAGTGGCATTTGGTTCTATCGTTTTATCCGGTTTTCTGTTGGCCCTGGCACCCTTCTTCAAAAAAGAGAAAAGTGGACACACAGTATCAGATTTTTCAAGAAAAATGGACCACTTCCTATATGTTCACGGAGGTGAATGGGAAACCCGTGGGCCTGGTGTGCATGCAGCAAGTTACAGTGCTTAAGGAATATAATATTCGGCGCACTATGAAACTCGGCAGAACATGGCAGAAAATACAACAGCTTGCACGGACAACTGAGAAGACAGAAGGTAAATGAAATGTTGGTGGATCTGACGAAACAGCAATCTGTTTTCACCCGGAGCTGAGAGGCCAGTGATGCTGCAGTGAAAGCCAGCTACCCAATTGCTAGCAAAATAGCATTAGCATCAAATCTGTACTGTGAGGGGGAGTTCGTCAAAAATTGCATGCTGAAGGCTGCAGAAATTGTGTGTCCTGAGAAGCGACAAGCTTTTGCCAATATTAGCTTGACGAGAAATACCGTGGCAGACAGGATTTAGGAAGTATCGGCAGATTTGGACAGCCAACTGAAACACAAAGTGGAGTAATTTCTGGCATTTTCTGTTCCAATTGATGAGAGTACTGATATTACAGATGTCGCTCAACTGGACATATTCTTTCGTGGAGTTGACGAGACTTTGACTGTCACAGAGGAGTTTCTTGAGTGGGTGCCTATGACCGACACCACAAACAGCTGAGGACATTTTTTGCTCCGTAGTTGGAGCTCAGAGTCGGGTCCGACTGGTCTTGTGCCGTAAGCATGGCTACAGATGGTGCGTCGTCAATGATTGGGAAAAAGGCAGGTGTTGTGACAAAGTTCAGAGAGAAAGTACAAGCAAGTACAATGTCCACTATGGCTGCAGGACCTTGCATTTATGGTTGATATTACAGAGCGCTTGAATAATCTGAACAAAATGTTGCAAGGACACAAAAAAAATTAGAACACAGTATTATGACAGCAAACGTGCATTCAAAGTTAAAGCTCACGTTATGGGAGATGCAGATGGCAAGCGGTGACCCTGCTCATTTTCCCTGTATAAGAGATGTGTGCGCAGCAAGCGCAGCAAGCGTTAATCCTGACGTGAGACAGTACGAAGGAATGAACAGGCTAGCTTCACTTGAATCTTTGACCTCCCATTTGGCCAGTTTGTGCGTCTTTACTATATTCCACCTAGAGATGGTGACCACCATCAGATTTGGAACCCATGCAAGACATCTTCTGCTGAGAGAGCACAGTTGGAAGACGAAACTGACACAAAAGGAAACTGTGATCCGGACAAACTTTTGCAGTGTCCTTTTGACAAGAACCACCAGATCCGGGTCTGCCGCTTCCCTTACCATCTTATCAAGTGCAGGAAGAATCACCCGAAACTGGCCAGTGAGCTAAAAACCTGCCGCTATAATGCTCGCCATCTGGTGCCAAAGCATGAGCTGAGTCACCACACTGAAACGTGTGAGGACAGAGATACTGTGGTCACTGAAGACGGTGGAAGTACAAATGGATATTATCAACTGCAGATCCCAGTCAGTACTTGGATAAACCCAAACATGACCGAGGACTGGGACAAAGAGGCTGATGATACTGCTGTTCCATTTGTGTGGGGCGT
>NW_024040626.1:0-2116 GCF_014851395.1 Micropterus salmoides | reverse complement strand
TTGGCAAGTCGTCCGTGTTTGTTCTCTGACTTTGATTTGCTGACATCATCAGTGTTGTTTTTGGCAGCGGACCAATGACGTGTCCTCAAACGCCCCACGCTGACAAGTTTCAAAATGGCTTCAGCCTGCAGGAGCAGCACGAAATGATGATGAAGTAGCTTCGACTGAACGGGAGCTGGAACCTGCACAGACACACAAACACAACATTATTGTTCAGGAGTGAATGTCGCCTCTCGTCTTGGGTTGAAACACCTTGATGTCGACATGCAGCTCGCTGTCCTTCCTCCACCCCACCGCCACCTGATACTGGAACTTTCATGGTTGTTTACAACCCACACCTGGTCCTCTTCCCTGTGACAGATGGCGTTAAACCAACAACAACAGTGACACATTTGGACTTTACGCTCACATACATCACACCGTCTGCACCAAACATTTACATTACATTGCACAAGTATCCGAGACACTACACCTGTCAGTAACTGATCACAAGGACGGAGGACCTGAATGAAACCTCTGACTAATAAAATTCAATTGCACTTGAGCCCATAAAGCTATAAACAATATAACAAACGCAAAAATTACAACCGCCGCAACTCAAGTGATCATGGTTATAAATATTAAACTATGTTCAGAGCAGATTATTTAGGAGTGCTATGGAAGTAGGGATGAACATCTGATAGCTCTACAGCATTTCCCTGAAGGTAATACGTCATGTTCAGAGTGCAGAATATGTGAAGAGTCCTTCAGAATTTTCAACAAAATCATCATATAATGCTGAAAAGAAAGAAACTTTTAATAAATATTTTCAAGTGAATAAATCCAGAACTGTAACCCTAAGTATGTGTGGCGGAGCACCATCAGCGCCGCCTTTTTATTGCGGGATGTTCGGATCATTTATCACCACTGATGGACCTCTCAAAGAATATTATATTGTTTTAAAGCAGTTACTTGGAATAAACCCAGTAAGTCAGTGGATAAAACTCAGCACAAGACTGGTGAATGAAAAGGGAGCAGAGAGAAGAGGGTCGACAACAAGCTTCAGTTTAGCCGGAGATGTACAGTGTGAGTTACAGAGACCAATGAATAGAGACTGCAGCTCTGCAGCTTCTCAAGATTAAAGCAGAGCTACCGAGTGTAACCCCCCCCCCCCCCGTGACACACACAGATACGGCTATCAGTCATGGACGATTCTGATTCAACTATGCAGCCTAAATCCTCAGTCGGGGACAGCCCTGGTACTAAATGGCGAGAAATGACACGCAAAAGAAGAAGAAGACATTCTTTATTAATCCCACAAGGGGAAACTCAATGTTCTCTCTCTGGTGTTATTACTGTTATTAGTATTATTAGTATACACACACACACACAGGTCTGAAATACACACACATGTACATGCAAGATCAGCCTAATCCTTACGGACTGAGCTGCTGCCGTCCGTAAAGCAAAAGATGCGTTGGAATAGCACGTGACGGACTGACGGATATGAATTATTCAAAAAAATCTGTTTAATGACTGATTTAATTATCTTTATTTGATGAAGAGATATTAAAAGAGATGACATCAGCTGGATCACAACATGGTCACCAAGGCTGCTCTTGTTGTGAGTACTGCTAAGAAGAGGATAAGAGAACATTCACTCATTTAGCTGACGATGCTATTTAGGTCAGAGGTCGCGCGCCTCTGGAGCAACGAGGGGTTAAGTGTCTTGCTCAGGGATATAGCGGCGTCTCACAGTGGATTTGAACCTGGGTCTCTCACACCAAAGGCACGTGTCTTATCCACTGCTCCATCAGTAAAGCAGAGAAATGATCAAAATGCTGAACCATGAAGAGTTCCTCTCTGTGACCTGTAGGGGGCGCCGTCCATCCACTGACCTGTCACGACATGATCAACACACAGCCATGATTCACGCTGAGGATCTCCTCTGACCCAAAGACAAGAACTTTTAAAGGTCGCCTTAACACTCCTTGTGGTGACTGATAAGCTCTGGAGGCTCTAGAGGCCACTGAAGAGGTTCTGTGTGTCCTTTGGAAGGTTCTCGTGTTCACTGGGAAGGTATTCAGGTCCTTCAGGGGGTTTTAATGTTCCTGCAGGAGGTCCCAGTGGTCCCCGA
>NW_024040625.1:0-26351 GCF_014851395.1 Micropterus salmoides | reverse complement strand
GCTCAAACAGTCAGAAACAGACTCCATGAGGCTGGTTGAGGGCCCGACGTCCACAGGTGGGGGTTGTGCTTACAGCCCAACTGTGCAGGACGTTTGGCATTTGCCAGAGAACACCAAGATTGGCAATTCGCCACTGGCGCCCCATGCTCTTCACAGATGAAAGCAGTTCACACTGAGCACATGTGACAGACTGACAGAGTCTGGAGTTGCCGTGGAGAACGTTCTGCTGCCTGCAACATCCTCCAGCATGACCGGTTTGGCGGTGGGTCAGTAATGGTGTGGGGTGGCATTTCTTTGGGGGGCCGCACAGCTCGCCAGAGGTAGCCTGACTGCCATTAGGTACCGAGATGAGATCCTCAGACCCTTGTGAGACCATATGCTGGTGCGGTTGGCCCTGGGTTCCTCCTAATGCAAGACAATGCTAGACCTCATGTGGCTGGAGTGTGTCAGCAGTTCCTGCAAGAGGAAGGCATTGATGCTATGGACAAACTGCATTGTTTCCACATTCTACACGTGTTACGGTTTTGCAGCGTGTGTGAGCTAGTCGAGGACCCAAACGCCGGACACCAGAGCTGAGCAGACAAGTCCAGTGATTTATTAACCAAAAACATGCACACTTACAGTGGCTGAGTCCAAAAGTAAAATCCAAAAAGGCAAGATATAATAATCCACAAGCTGGCCAGCAGACGGAACATAGTCAGAGACGAACAGATGTTACAAAGCATCCATAAGCTACAAGCAATAAACCACATTGATCCACACCAACTGAACGGAACATAGGCATTAAGTATGAGGCAAACAAGCGGTGGGAACATAAAACAGGTGGATAATATCAAGGAGAAAAGAATAGGAAGCAAAGCTAAACACAGACAGCTTCAGAATAAAACAGAAGTAAAGTACACGGAACACACCAGGACAGCTCTACCAAAGTAAAACACAAAGATGGAAAGACTGCAAAATCAGGGCATGGACTGAGACCGGATCAAACAGGAGACAGGACTACGCAAAAACATGGAGACAATAGGACTAAGGACTTGAACAGGTAAAAAAACATGCAGATAAACTAAGCTACAAAACTCTAAACAAGACAAGATCAAATAATGAAACAGAAACAGACCAGGAATAACATGAACTAAAGCACATAACTAAAACTAAGGCAAAGAACTAAAATGCAAGACTAAGACTAAGATAAGAGACAAGACAGATCCTAAGTAAACCTAAACATGCAAATAATATAATAATAATATATAATAATAATAATAATAATACAAAATAGTAACAAGGCTACACAGAAACACAGAACCAAAAACAAAGTTAAATAGGATCAACAAACAAAGAGCAACATGGGCAAAACAGTAGAACACCAAACCACAGATCAGAATCCTTAACTCATAACTGCACGTCCTATTCTGACATTTCTAAACTAATAAAACTCTTCAAAAAGCTTCTTAGAGATGAAATAGTCAATGCTGTACTGCACTAGAGGACAAGTCATGGATCAGTAGGATTCATCCTCTGACCACCATTAATGTCTGTACCAAAGTTCATGGTAATCCATCCAGTAGCTCTTGAGATATTTCACCTCAAGCAGAACCATGGCTCAGGGTGGGCGGCCATCTGCCTCGACCGGTTGGGGTGAAGGAGAGAGAGAGAGGAGAGAGAGAGAGAGAGGAACAGAGAGAAAAAGAGAGGGATGGAAAGAGAGAGAGAAGGGAGGCAGCCTACACAATATACACACAGCGGTACAGACAGGTTTTAACATCCTGAAGGCACATTTGAAGTTTAGCTAACTGTTGAGTTTCATCTGGCTTGATTGATAGATATAACTGATATAACTATGAAAGTTTATGGAATATTTCCTGATAATATTGCCTAAGGGAAGCATATATAAAGTGAACAGGATTGGTCCGAGGACAGATCCTTGTGGAACTCCATGACTAACTTTGGCATGCATGGAGGACTCATCGTTAACATGTACAAACTGAAATCGATCTGATAAATAGGACTTAAACCAGCTTAGAGCGGTTCCTTTAATGCCAATGAAATGTTCCAGTCTCTGTAATAGGATCTGATGGCCAGTGGTATCAAATGCAGCACTAAGATCTAATAAAACCAGTACAGAGACAAGTCCTTTGTCTGATGCAATAAGGAGGTCGTTAGTAATTTTCACCAGTGCTGTCTCTGTGCTATGATGAGCTCTAAATCCTGACTGAAAATCCTCAATTAAACTATCGCTCTGTAGAAAGTCACACAGCTGTTTAGCAACTGCTTTCTCCAGAAACTTGGAGAGAAATGGAAGGTTAGATATAGTCTATAGTTGGCTAAAACATCCGGATCAAGTTTGGGCTTTTTCAGAAGAGGTTTAATTGCAGCTACTTTAAAGTACTGTGGTACATAGCCTGTTGATAAAGATAGATTGATCATATCTAGTATAGAGGTGCTGACTAAGGGTAAAACATCTTTAAGCAACCTAGTCGGGATGGGGTCTAAGAGGCAGGTTGATGGTTTAGATGAAGAAATTATTGAAGTTAGTTGGTAAAGATTGAGGGAAGCAAAACAGTCTAAACATGTATCTGGTTCTACAGCTGTTTCTAAGGTTCCTGAGTTTAGAGATAAGTCGGTGCCAGTTGAGGGCAGGTCTTAGTGAATTTTGTTTCTAATAGCTAGAATTTTATCATTAAAGAAGCTCATGAAGTCGTAACTACTGAGAGCTATGGGAATACTTGGCTCAATAGAGCTGTGAGTCTCTGTCAGCCTGGCTACAGTGCTGAAAAGAAACCTGGGGTTGTTCCTATTTTCCACTATTAATGACGAGTAGTACGCTGCTCTGCATTACGAGACCTTCCTATAAGTTTTAAGACTATCTTGCCAAATTAAATGAGATTTTTCCAGTTTGGTGGAACGCCAATTCCTCTCAAGTTTTCATGATATTTGCTTTAATTTGCGAGTTTCAGTATTATACCATGGAGCTAATTGTCTTTGTTTTATTATTTTCTTTTTTAGAGGGGCTACAGAGTCGAGTGTCATTCGCAGCGAGCCTGCAGCACTATCAAGATGATTGATTTGGGAAGGACTGAAATTAGCATCCTCCGTTACTTTGTGATCTGATAATGAATTTAGAGCTGATGGAATCGCATCCCCAAATTTAGCTACAGCACTATCAGACAGACATCTTGTATAGATATTTTTGCCCAATGGCGTGTAGTTTAGGGAGGACCGATCCTGACACAGGCAGAAATAAATACAGAAATAAATAAATGCTCAATAAATAAATAAGCATCTAATTAAATACACAAAAAAATAAAGTAAATAAATAAATGTAGGTAGTAATTAAATTATACAAGAAGGCATAAATGTATATATTTTAATTACTGCCTTTACTTATTCACCTTTGTTATAATTACCTTATTTATTTATTCTCCGTTATAATCTTCAACTTTACTTATTAATTACTAATTTTTTTATGTATTTATTTATGTGTGTTTTAATATTTTTGTCTGTTTTATTCTTCCTTTGTATTTTTTTTACCTTATTTATTTTCACCTATGGTATTTATTTCTGCCTGTCCTTTTTACATTTCTGTATGCATTTCTGCCTCATTATGCAAATGAGGAGGGGCTGTGTCTCAAGGGGTCATCTTCTCTCCTATTGGTGGACCAGTCAGACAGGAAAGCTCTAGGCCTACTCTGCCTGCACACATCAACGAGCTGCTCTTCACACAGTCAGATGGCTTCCTTCAGTGCGTTGAGGTGTTTAACAACTCTGAAGACAATACTACCAGCAATGTCTTCCTTCTCTTTTCATGTAGACGCTCCGACAGGCAGTGCTTTCAGTTTGCTGCATGCATGGACACAGAACTGCGGTATAGGAAGAAGCACACGGTCAGCTAGCTGCAGCTAAATCTGGAGTGCACTCGTATTCAATTCTATATGGTAAATTCAGTTTTAACGGAGCAGAGCGAGCTGACAGGCAGAGTTAGAGACTTTTTCTGTCCGTTTCTCTCTTTACAAAGACGCATGTTGCAGTCAGAGTCTTCTCTGAAGAGGGCAATGAAGTCTCAGTAGTACACGATGCGAGCACCACATACAACACAATTTATCAAATTACACAGCGGATGTACAGTATGAAAATACGATTGATTGGATTATACTCACAGGAAGTATAAAACATGTTACATGCGTCTATTAAAAGTAAAGTAACATAAAAATGTCAGGGAAATTACTTTACTTAGATTTAAGTGCTGCAGTTTATTGCTGCAGTACATTTGAAATACCTTCCTACCTTTCTGATAGGAAGCCTTCTTGAGGTGGTATAAAACATTTCTTCTTAAATTATGATTTGAGTTGTGGACAACTATGACCACATGAATTAAAAAATTAAACATTTCACTGCCCAAGTCAGCTATAACACAAGTCTTGTTCATTAGACTACATGCTGTACAGTATTTGTGGACAGGATTTATTATGCATTTCTTCTTCTTTGTTGCATGATTTAGAATAATAAGGTAAGAAATGGGTCTGTATTAAAAGTATCCACTGTTCTCCCATGCTCTAACACACAGTAACGATGAAATGTGTGCTGTTCTCACATTCTTCCTCTGTATGTACACATAAACAACAAGGCAGGGAAATATAAAAGGAATTTATTTTATTGTTTGGGGGTTATTTGTTGCTCTCCTTCTCCTCCTTCTACTTTTCCTCTGAAGAATATGGTTATGTTCTCCGCATACCTTTCTTATCTCTTGAAGTTGGTTACTAATAGGTTATTTGTTCACCTAGCCGATACGATAAGTAGAAAAAACAGCCTTACAATAAATTATCCCCCGCATTAATTATCAGGGTAGTAGACACCCTACTCAAAAATCTAGTCAGTAGTAGTGCTAGAGGGGATTCACCTCACATGTTGAACATCACTAACTTTACCTTTGGTCTCTTCTCAGATCACCATTGCTGTTTGATGCCTGCAAGACTGAAGGTGATTTTAGGGGAGAGCACTGTTCCAACAGAATGAGGTGATGTTCTGCAAATATGCTTCAGTGGTTACTTTGTGAGACTGTATACTAACCAAGGCCATTTGCATTTTCTTAAAGTCACACTACAATATCCCCTGTCATTCTCGTTCCAGGTCTGGTCAGGTCTGTATCTTCTACATGAAGGTGTTGAGGTCCCAGAGTCTCAGGATGAACAGTTTGCAAGACGAGTGCAGTGTGACAAAGACGTCCTCAGAGAAGGACGAATCAGACTTCATGTGTCCAGACTCAGGACTGAGGACTCGGGCCTGTACAAATGTCAAGTGCTCACAAATTATGGGATGAACTCTGGCAGATGCCGACTCAATGTCACTGATAAGTTGATTCAGTTGAACTTTCTTTTACATTAAGCAGCTTTTTGGATAAACAAGTACCTGAAAAGAAATGTATTGTGGACTACAACAATCCACAACCTTTAAAGTTCCTTCTTGCGGCGTCTGGGAAATATTCAATTCAATTCAATTCAATTTTATTTATATAGCGCCAAATCACAACAACAGTTATCTCACAGCGCTTTTCATAAAAGAGCAGGTCTAGACCGTACTCTGTGATGTTATTTACAGAAGCCCAACAGTTCCCACCAAGAGCAAGCACTAGGCGACAGAGGCAAGGAAATATGTTGCATCTGTGTTAATTTTTTATTTCATTTATAGTAACAAAGTAACAACACACATTAATCAACATTATTGTAAATATGCATGTGTTAGCCTGCTGGCCATCTTTTGGCTGGCTGTTGTGGATCTTTTCGTTTCTCTTTCAGTGAAATGTTTTTTCTTCACATGAATGAAACAGATTTGTTTGGTCTCTTAACAGCAGCGAGGGATCAGCCCGAACCTGAGAGACCAAACACAGCAAGCTGGGGAAGGATCTACTGTGTACTGGGACTGACAGCAGCAGCAGTTTATGCTGGCTGTTTGTTACTATATATTAATTTTCTTTCTGCGGGGTGGTGATGGCCCAATGGACACATGCCTTTGAGAGACCTGGGTTCAATTCCCCACTGTGACACATCCACTAATGTGTCCCTGAGCAAGACACTTAACCCCTAGTTGCTCCAGAGGCTTGCGATCTCTGATAAATAGCAATTGGTGCTTTGGATAAAAGTGTCAGCTAAATGAATAAATGTAAATGCATAGCAAAAAAGGTTTATAGTCCAGTCCAGTGTTGGATTTGATTAAAGTTACAGCTCAGCAGATCAGTCAGAGGAGTTTGATCAACACTGTAAAGGAGACAAGACTGTTAGAATACAAGTTTATACCACGGACACAGAAAATACTGGTTCTCATTGGCTGGCAGGTAATTAAACTGTATATCAGCAACAACTTCTCACACATAACATGAGTAAAATAACAACAAACAAATAGCTTTTAAAGATTAAACACATCCTGCCTTTACATTCTTCAGTAAGTGGCCGTGGTATCACAGAGTCACAGAATATAAAATATAAAATAATGAATTGATGGAGGAAACAGTAATAATGATGTGATTAATACATAATAACAAAATCTAAGATCTTTATATTTATATCCTGTATTTGACTCCTCCAGTGTTTTAACCTGCAATTATATCATTTAAATGCACTTTAAACTGAAATATACTGTTACTGTTTCATTGTTGTTTGTTACAGCTCCTATTTTCTGTCGGTTACTAACTTACGTAACTAATGACAAGTAATGATTGTTTGTGTTGTTTAAAGAAAAGTTATGTGGTGTTAACTCTGGTATTAAGGTCAAAGGTCACCAGAGAGACCTTTTTACTGGAAGTGAGGTGTTTTTGTTTAGAAATCCTCACCTGGCTGCAGGTTACAGCTGAGCTCATTTAGACCACCAGGCTCGTTCAATTCAATTCAATTCAATTTTACTCATATAGCGCCAAATCACAACAACAGTTATCTCACAGCGCTTTTCGTTGAAATGTAACTGATGATCACAAAGACCTTCTGCTGTCTTTGTGTTTTTACCTCTGATATTTGCTGGAAATGTTATCTTGTTGATTCATTTGTCACTGAAATGTTTCATGTATATTTTGTATATATTTCAAATGAAAAGTAAAAATTTAATATATTTTTTTTAAATGCAGACTTTTTGTATTGACTGAACGACTGCATGTTCTGCTGCTGAATTGGTGCCGTCTCAGGCAAGTGACTTTCTAACCTGCATCAACTGAGAATTTGTTTTGTCAACTTATTTTTTTTAAAACTTTAAACATAAATACAAAAACACCATCAAATAGAAAGCCATTTCTAAGGACCAGCTGAACGTCTCTTTGCATATATTGCAAAGAAAAAGCTTCAGTCTGGCCACAGCACCTCACCAACATCGCAGCAGTGTTTTCTCTGGTCGAGCAGCAGGAGAAGTATCGCCTGGTACTGTGAATCAGCCCTGAGAAGCTTCTACAGCTGTATCTGCACATGTAGCTTCCATAGTTTGCAGAAAAGGTTCACGAATGGGGATCGTGGTCATCGACCTTTCATCAGGCAGTAAATACTGTAAATACTCTGTAGGTAGAAATACAGTTTACAATCTCATGCATACATGCAGTGAAACATAATTTCTGTTTGGAGTACTGTGGTACACTTGAAATACTGTACTACAGTAAGAATCGAGTACTGTATTGATATGCAGTACTACAATACTATAATGAGAGGTGATTATTTACCTGGATGCTGCTGTGAGCCTGCTGCAGTTTGGTTGTTGTTTCTGCCCAGACTCCCTCACTGTTAGGAGAGAGGCAAGGGGAGTGAGAGGAAGAGGACGAGGAAGACCAAGGAGAACCGTAATCTCTGATGAGTTCAGGCCACCATCGTCTGTGTTGGCATCTATCGCACCAAAACAGCAGAATTCAGTTGTCCCCACCTTAATTGCTAAATTTGCTAAATTGCCTATTGAAGTGATGAGCATGTGAGGTCACATTATGAAAGTTAAAGGTTAAGTGTGAGTTTTAGTGACCTGTAGTGGTGAGGCTTGTGAATTGCCCCCCCC
The DNA here is from genome assembly GCF_014851395.1 of Micropterus salmoides. Lineage (NCBI taxonomy): Eukaryota > Metazoa > Chordata > Actinopteri > Centrarchiformes > Centrarchidae > Micropterus > Micropterus salmoides. Next base: position 18,341 of record NW_024040625.1, on the reverse strand, counting down.
CCCAAATGTCTGTTTTAAGTTTTTTGAAACACAAAACAAACTACATGTTTTTTCTACCAGGGCAGGAAATGTTTAGCCGGCTGATGCTTCCATGCTCTAAGCTAAAGTTACTTTTATTGCCAATTACTGATCGGCTGATTGTCTCGCTAATGTTACACGTCTCGCGGTGATTATAGACAGCTTCTAGCTAACGTTAAAGCTATTAACAACAATTTTCATTTACATCACTAAAGTCTGACAAACTTAAGTTAATTACCTGTCAGGCAGAAAACAGATAACTTCCAGATAACTGCCGTCAGCTGTTTGTATCTGTCCCGAATCCTCTGGCTTCATTGTATAAAGATCCACACTGAAAATTTATCTGATTTTTGTGTGTATTATTCTCTTTTCTCTATCAGCTAACAGAAAGTTTTATTCTTTTGCAAAGTACTTTTGAATCTATGAAGCACTTTCTAACTTGTTTTTAAACGTAAAGTTTGACTATTGTTTTCCACCACACTTTACTAATTTATTTTGAATATTTATTGGATATATTGCCATTAAAAGTGTTTTAACTGTGACAGCCAAGCTTTTTAAATCCCAGAATAAGACACAGAAAAGTTTCATTAATAGATGTTTTTACAGCATTTAATAAATGAATTAAAAAACCCTGCTGACTTACATTACACTACGTTATATATTAGAACTTGTGACCTTAATGTAAACAATAATGTCATCCAGGAAGTGTCTAATGTAAACAATAATGTCATCCAGGAAGTGTCTAATGTAAACAATAATTTATCCAGGAAGTGTTTAATGTTGGACATTAACTAGTTATAACCTGCTCAGGGACTAAGGATGGAAATGAGCTATTTAGCTATTTTGCATTTACATTTAAGTCTAACTACGGTGTTGATTAATGTGCACTGTCCCTGTTAAATAAAAATAAAAAATGTAAACAATATTTTCATCCAGGAAGTGTTTTAGTTTTTGTCAGACTCCTGAAAGCCATAGCTGGATCTCAACACCTCCTATTTTTTTAAATTTCACTCTATCTTTTTGTAACTGGACACCTATGACATTAGTTCCTGTATTATTAAACTGAGGGTGAGAAGGTAAACAGCTTGGTGCTGGTGTTATTTGTTAAACTAACAACAACCGGAAAATAGGTTAAATATCTTCTCAGTGACAAACTCATCATCGACTACAAAACGTAAAGAGTAAAGAGTTTACTGATGATGCAGCACAAAGCATCAGTAAGTAAGTAAGTAAACTTTATTTGTATAGCACCCTTCACAAACAAGAAGTGTCACAAAGTGCTTCACAGTAAAAAATAAAACAAATAACAACAACAACAACACTTAAAATACAAAACTATATGGCTTGTTAAAAGCTTGTCTAAAAATATGTCTTAAGGTGTTTTCTAAAAGATTCCACAGAATCCAAGGCTCTCAAGGCTAAAGGGAGAGAGTTCCAGAGCCTTGGAGCCACCACACAGAAAGCACGATCACCTTTTGTTTTATAACGTGTTCTGGGAACAGTTAAAAGGTCTTGTCCAGAAGACCTCAGACAGCGACCAGAAATGTGTGCATGCAACAGATCCTGGATGTAAGAGGAAGCTTGACATTCAAGTAATGGTTAAAATTTTAAAATGTACTCTAAAACCAATCCAAAGCCAATGAAGGGCCTTAAGTACTGTTGATATGTTCACGTTCTACCACGCTGAGGTGTAAAACATTTTTAACACCTGCCAAACAATGAGAAACAGCTATTTTCCCTGTGGCCATGGTGAAATATTGAGTCCTAACAAGAGTCTGATTATCACGTCCACTTCATGCAGTGATCGGCCAGGTACACGGAGGTGTTAAGCTGATGATACACAGGGCAACGTTTTGAGCAATTTTGCTGGGCAATGTTGCTAGTGGCAAATCTGCTGATGTTTTGAACGGATAGCGGCGGTGCAGGGCAGGTGGTGGAGTAGTGGGGGATTCTTTACTCATTACCATTGACGGCAATGTTGCCCTGCACGATTGCTCTAAAAGTTGCTCTGTGTATCATCAGCTTTAAAGTACTGAAGGTAACTTCTCTACCAAACTGTCTTTTCTGTCTTCACAACTTCTGTCACTCATGTTAACAACTAAGTTTAAAACCACAAGCGCCTTCAGAGTGAAGAAGTCTGAAGCTGTGCGCTCTTACCTCTGTTTTATAGTTTCACTGAATCCAGACTACAAAGACACAAAGATGTTGGAGAGAGATCAGGTAGGCAGCGTGAAGCAGCCAGGAAGAGGCTGCAGGATTTTAGCGTGGCCGTTCAGAGCAGCTATGAACACTTTTGTTTCCGGACGGTGTCGGACAACACTTCGTATGACCAAATTAGTTTGAACCCTCACAGAAATGAAACCAGAATGAAACATCTCAGGAACTACTGGATGGATAACCATGACCTTTGGTACAGACATTCATGGTGGTCAGAGGATGAATCCTGCTGACTTTGGTGAGCCATGACTTTTCCTCGAGCGCCACCATGAGGATCACATTTACAGTTTCCTGTGAAATGTCTCCAACTATTTGATGGATTGTCACTTGTTCATGATCCTCTCCAGATGAATTTTATCACTTTGGTACCATTAGCATATAGCTCAAAGCACACTGTGCCTAAATCCAGCGTCACAGAGGCGTTAGCATGGCTGTAGTGTTGTTACATGCATGACTACAAATGTTCAGCAGTGATACAGGAGATAAACCAGGACAGCAGCACTACAGTCAGACCTAATCTACAGCAGCAGGTGGTTCCCTGGTTTGTTGTCTTTTGTTTCTCATCTGTGGGCCGATCACTGGCTGCTGTAGAGATCAAACAAATGTTTCATGTGATGAAAAAACATTTTAATGAAGGAGAAAACAAAAGAACCAGCAGATTAAGGAGTTTTCATATTTACAGCATTGTCTATTTAAAACAAGACTCATGCTGCTTTTAAAACTCATAAAATGGTGATAGAATTTCATTTAAGTTGAGACAGTTCTTATTGCATTTAAGCCACAAATATTGCAAAATATTATAAAATTACAAAGTCTAAAAACTCATGAGACAGGTACTGGGTGGACGGCTCAGACAAACAGACATGTTAGTTTGTGTCCATACAACATGTCTGTAGAGTCTAGTTCAGCAGCCCAGTCAGTGCAGCACTGATTACTGCAGCAGAATATCTTCAGCAGTTTCTATTCATCCAAAAAAAAGTTGAAATCTGAGGAGAAAGTTCTTCTAAGGTCTATTGAGTCAACCTACCAGTAACTATGAGTCTGCATTCATTATAGTTGCCGCCGTAATTTGTGAGCACTTCACACAGGTACAGGCCCGAGTCCTCAGTCCTGAGTCTGGACACATGAAGTCTGATTCGTCCTTCTCTGAGGACGTCTTTGTCACACTGGACTCGACCAGCAAACTATTCATCCTGAGACTCTGGGACCTCAACACCTTCATGTAGAAGATACATCACTGAATCTGTACGATCAGTTAACAGCTGACAGCAAATAAAAAGGGGGACGGGAGGCCTGTCAGTTTTGGTTGTGAAGGTCCACTCCAGTGTGATGTTCTCGTTCTCCTCTGCCTGATAGGAGGTCTGTGTCACATTCACTACAAATGTTCCTGTTGAGGAGACAGAGAGGGAAAGTGAGGAGCAGACAAACTGACAACTTTAACATGTGAGCCTTTAAACTCCATCTACACATGTTTCTGTTTCTACAAGCTACAAAGAACTATCCAACCATTCAAATTCACAGTACCAATGTCCTCGGACATAGATTTGAGTTTTTCTGTAAAGTTTGTCTTGATCCTTCTTGCTGTTCCCTTAAACTCCCAATACTGACTCAACAGGGTTTTTGTTGGTAGTTTTTTATTCTGTCCATTTAGTTTCATTAAATACTTCAAAACAAGTTTACGTCTTCTTATTTCTAATGGCATCTCCCCTGTTTCTATTAATAGTGCCGGTATTGGAGTTGTACGAAACGCCCCACTACACACTCTTAGGGCTTTTGCTTGGACTTTATCAAGTTGGCTAATCACTGAAGGGGCTGCTGACCCATATACCACATAGCCATAATCCCTAGTTGATCTTATCATTGCTCTGTGTATCATCATCATAGATTCACTATCAGTCCCCCAGTCAGACCCAGCCACACACCTTAGGACATTAATTATTTTCCCACACTTCAAAGAAACCATCTCAATATGCTTCATCCATGTCATCCTTTCATCTAACCACATTCCTAAAAATGTAAAATGTTTCACTCTTTCAGTAGTTCTATTATAAATCTGTAACATCTGTGTTGGTTTCTTCTTATGTCCAAATATCATGTATTTCGTTTTTGGGTGGTCGGTCAATATGGAGGTTTACTTTTTGGTCAATGGGGATTTTTAACCTTTACTGCCAAAAACAAGAAAAAACAAGGAGATCATTCATTTTATTATTATATTTGAAATATATTTATACTCAATGATGATGGTTTATATAATGTATAATATAATATAATTTGATATTAGTTTATAATAATTTTTTGGGGTCCCTGTCAGTCACCCCTTGGAATTGTGCTAACTTGTCCCCCCTATGGGTATCAAGGCTGGAAACAGGCACATTCAGAATGTAAGCCTGCACTCCAGGGTTACCAGCATCCAACTGCCCATTCACATGTCGTTGTTGTTCACATGTTGGCGTGTGTATCGGTAATTGAGGCGGCGGCGAGGGGAGAGATCATTGCTTATTACGTGATTCAACATTTCCCTCTCTCACACACATGCCAACGCACAAACACACACACACACAGTCCACTACTTGACCCAGATATTGCAACAGGGTGTAGCCCTACTCACACTAGGCAATCCGTTAAGTTTCAATCGCCTGAAAAATGCCATCAAAGACTGTTGCTCAAGGATAGACCGCAATTCCGCCCATTATGGTAATATTAAAGTGTTATTATTTTACGCACTGCTTGTCGCCGGCACACAGTAGCAAGCATATTATCATTTGTAGTACGAATTGGAGGATGCACCAAAAAGCCAATAATATATGCTGCAGTCAATACAGAGTAATACAGCAGGCTACAATACAACCGAGTTTATTTTCGCGGGTCGCAGTCTCAACCTGTTCGGTCAAAATTTGTGCGCATTAGTGGCTGATGGCGGAGAAGTCCAGCCATCCTGTCAGTCAAGCGATGCGCGGCGTAGATCATTAAGAAAGTGTGTTCATTTAAGTCTGTTTATCTTGTTTAATGTAAGTAATAGTACGTACTAATTATAATGAAAAATACATTATTGATACATTTTGATTCAAAATAATGGTTGTTGATAAATTAATTAGAGACCCCCACAGATGCATGATTTTACTGCTTCCACTGGCTCCCACGTAACTCGAACCCTGATTGATACACACACACACACACACACACACACACACACACACACACACACACACACATACACGCGTACCTATCCAACAGTGCACCGTCGGAGTAAACTGCCAAGTGTGGACCTGTGTTTCCAGTCCTTTTGAAGTAAAATAAATATAATACAAAATTTACTTTTACTGTCTTTTAACATAATATTACTGCAAATTTGCTTTTTTTTGCTTTTTAAAGAAATTGCCAAGAGGGGACTTAGATCCTTAAACGATAGCTACCTATCCAAGAGGGGACCTCCATTGTTATGCAGTGGAACTGTCTGTGCTCATTCTCACCTAATGACTGTTTTTACCTTCAAAGACTTTCTTTGTTTCTTTCAAAAATGGATAATTTAACTTGAATGTGAGCAATGTGTAAACATTTCACCGTGATCCAAACTTTAATCACTTTAACTGAAAATAAATAAACTTTAAACTTTAATTCAGAAGTAACTTTGCTGCATGCATTGATATCAAGCACTACAGTATTACCAACAAAAATTACTTGATCTAGGTTTCAAATACCGTTTAAATAATAATAAAATATCTTATTACACTAGTGCACTTATTTTAATTTTCTCTTAGGGGAATTCATATTCTTCTGTGTGGGATGGTCATTTTTATGACCTGTGATGTATGCATTTTAAAGAGTTACTTTGTATTTGCTCTTAATAACTGAATCTTAGACTGGTTTTGAATCAAAAACAATAATACTTATGAGAAAAATATAATCTCAACTAAGCAGTCTGTTGACACATGATTTGATAATATGCTTTTGAAACAAAACTTAAAGGCTCAGCAATAGTAGATTTCCTAACTAGTATTAAGCTTCAGAATGTAAGATAAAAGGCTACCCAAATAAAATGATGTCCTGATGGGTTTTCATCAGGAATGCATGGTATTTTCATGTTTGCATTAGGCCTACAGAAAAAAGGTCCACACTTGTATGGCATTTAATGACATGAGTCCACTGTTGGTTGCTACATAACGACACATGTCCCCTCTTAGATAGTATGGAGCAACAGTCACACTCCAACATCCAGCATCAATAATTATTCCGCATGATTTGTTATGTTTTTGTAATGAAATATGTCTCAGCTTTAGTTGATGGCTTAAACATTTTCAATCTTGACACTGCATCAAAATGAAGGGCTGCCCACAAGTCAGGAGAGTCATAAGTAAAACTTTACCAACTTAAACCTTCAAGAGCCTGAAGTTTGATCCTCCACCTGAGAAGCTGCTGTCCTTTGCTAAGAAATGTGTAACCCACATTACCCATGAGAAAAAGACTATTACCGATGACATGACATCCAGAGGCAAAGTTGATCCCTTGTTGAAGTGTGGAATGAAAATGCTGGTTTAGTTACAGACTTGCAAGCTTAGATGTACCTGTGTACTTTATGGACAAGCCCTAATATAAAGGGCTACCCAAATTAATTCATGAAGCATTAATGTCCTGATGAGTTTTCATCAGGAATGCATAATATTTACTGGTCCGCATTGCCTACAGAAAAAAAGGTCCACACTTGTATGGCATTAAATGACAGGAATCCACTGTTGGTTGCTACATAACGACACATGTCCCCTCTTAGATAGTATGGAGCAACAGTCACACTCCAACATCATTAAATATTCCTCAAGCATGATTTGTTATTATTGTTTTGTAATGAAATATGATGTCTCAGCTTTAGTTGATGGCTTAACCATTTTCAATCTTGACACTGCATCAAAATGAAGGGCTGCCCACAAGTCAGGAGAGTCATAAGTACTTTAAGATAAATAAATAAAAAGTAGGAACAACATGGTCAGCAGCAAGATACTTTGTATAATTTTTTATTAATTGCTAAAAACATATTTATTAAGTTTTACTAGACCTTGAAATGGTTTAGCCCCCAAATCTTCCAAATATGATATTGACCAATTAGGACATGATTTTAATCAATTTTACAATGTACTTGTTTCTTTAATCTATATTTATAGGTGTGCATTTTGTTTGTTGATTTGCATTACAGAAATGTCCACTGTTGGCTGGTATATAATGACACAAGTTCCCTCTTAGATAGCATGAATCGACACTCACACTGCAACATGGATGAGTAAAAAAGAAATGTATGATTCTTAAAAGAAAATTATAATGTAACCTAAATAGAATCTTTAGTTATACTTGTAAATAAGGTCTATTGTTATGTAACAAGTAATAGTTTCCAAATAACTCTCAATTAAGTCTTTTCCAACTCATAATATGTTCTTCATTCAAAAGTATTGCTCATAACTAGTTCACTGGTATTTGACGCTTTTTGACCCACACACATTCCCTATTCTGAACTTGCCTCCTTTCTCCAAACAAAACATTAAAGCACAAAACTTTACCAACTTAAAAATTCAAGAGCCTGAAGTTTGATCCTCCACCTGAGAAGCTGCTGTCCTTTGCTAAGAAATGTGTAACCCACATTACCCATGACAAAAAGACTATTACCGATGACACATTAAATGACAGGAATCCACTGTTGCTACATAGGGCACATGTCCCCTCTTAGATCCTATGGAGCAACAGTCACACTCCAACATCATTAAATATTCCTCAAGCATGATAAATAAATTTCAATTAGGAAGTAAATGTTCAGCAGGAAGATTCTTAATGTTCTTTTTTTATTTGCTAAAAACAGATTTATTATGAACTTTCACCAGCCCTTTGAAAGGATTTAGCCCCCCAATTTTCCCAGTATATTGACCAATTATGACAATCACAGGATTTCAATCAATTTTACAATGTACATGTATCTTTAATCTGTATGTAACGGAATGCATTTTGTTTGTTGTTTTGCATTACAAAAATGTCCACTGTTGGCTGGTACATAATGACACAAGTTCCCTCTTAGATAGCATGGATTGACACTCACACTCCAGCATGAATAAATAAAAAAGAAATTGATAATTTCTAAGAGAAACTTATAATTTAAACTAAATATAATCTGTGGTTACTTGGGGTTTGAAGAGACACTAAGTTTACAAGACTAGGCGAGACACAATATTGGGTGCAAGTGTGAAATGTTAAGTAGTTCAAGTTCAAAGGCCTAACGATCATCATTGGTCGCAAGAAACCCTCCCCCACACTGCAGACAATCAGACACAGATTCTCACTGCAGACAATCAGACACACGTTCACACCCCTCACCTGCTCCAGGTCACCTCTCAGAGACAGCACTCACACTTTCTCCAGGATTTTGTATTTAGCTTAACTCTGCATTGGATGCTAATTCATAACAGTTTCCTACAACCACAAAAAGAAAACGGTAGAAATATATGTAGACATATGTTTAGTAAAAGTGCCCAAACACCCAATTCTAATAAAAATCTGATGATGGTACAGCCAAAGAGAGAAAATAAATACAGGAGAGAGGAGATGCATGCTAATAAGCCACAGGTTTGATTAGAACTGGGCCACTGCAGTAAGAACTCATTTGTGTATGGTGCACATGCTCCTGAAGACACACGCTCATAAACTGAAAGTTTCTTGCTCTCTTCTCTCTTAACTTTGACCCTCAATTTACTGTATACTGCACTATAATGGCCACTCTACATTTTGGGTTTCAACAATACGCTTAAAAGAAATGTATGCCAGTTTGTATAGCATATTTACAATATTGGTAAGCCTGAGAGAAGTTCTCACCACTGTTAAATTATAGTATCCCTGACACAAGTGGCATGTAACACAAAATAAATTAAACACTCAATAAACACAATTAAGGCAAATAAAACAGAAGCCTTTTAACTACATAGCCTAAATACCTATGGTAGAAGCACAAAAAGCAAGGACAAATGACCAAATAATAAAAATCTGAGCAAGACAATAAGGCATTATGTTGGTTCTGAGACAGGCTGTAGGTAACTCCACCACTACACTTAATGTACGTAGAAGTTTAAATTCATCAGAAGAGAGTGACCTAGAATTTGAATGACTATGAATGCCTGGTTGACATTCATTGTAAGCCTTACATATTAAATGATTCCCACTGCTTGTAAACCTTTTCAGTGACTTTAAGCATTGTTGATCATGTGTCAGACCAATCAGAGAGACCATCAGTCTTCCTTCTTTTGAGATAGATTTCCATCCAAATACACTATATGGACAAAGGTGCTACCCCTGTCCTAATAAATTTGGTAGGGGCTGTGTTTTCATGGGTTGTTAAGGGAAATCTTGCCTATGGATTTAGAATGGGATGTCATAAAAGTAATGCGTAGGTGTTGCTGTATTTTTGTCCATACTAGTGTAATAAATTAACTCCATATTATACACAATCGCTTTAAAATTCATTTGGTGATATTTTAAAAGTTATTCAACCCCATTATTTGGGGGTGTACTAAATCGCACATATGTATGGTTATTATACTAATTCTTAGTAGATGTTTTCTGGTGTAAAACACCTTATTTAGCTACTTTTTGTGAGTAGCTTGTAACATAGGGTACAATTTTCAACAAAAGTGGAGTATTGTACATCCGCTCTTTACAGTTTCAAAATATCTCCCACAAGACTCCAGAGAAGTTGCATTACCAAAGGCCAAGTCACTGGTTTGCGATCTTGACGCCCTAACGACCATCGTCAGCAACAAGAAACCATCCCCCACGCTGCACACAATGGAGAACAATGACTGAAACTTCACAACCCTCACCCAAGATGACTTCTCAGAGACAGCTCTCAACATTTCAACCTTAAAACATTTGTGAATCACATAGGCTCTAGTCACTTAAATGTAGAGGATTCTTTTAAATCTACATCATTAACTGAAGACATGTGTAACTCTTTCTAAAAAATCCACAACAATACCTTCAAGCAGTATGTCTGACATGTCTACCACAGTAAACAAAAGTAAATCAAACCTATATCTAATTGCCAGAGAACATTTGCATTACTATGCCAGCAGTAGTTAGCATTTGATGTCTTATCCTAAGAACCAATCACTGTCCAGATAGCTAGTCAGGATTGTGTATATTCTGGGCTCCTCAGAGAAGGTGCATGGCAGTCTTTGGTGTCTTGTGGAAGTGTTGACAAGTATGCAGTTTTTGAAGGAGAAAACCAACTTTAAAATTTCTTTACTATTCTTACTAATCGTTTACCAGTCATCCATTTATCTATCTGTCTATCTTAACGGTATGTAGACTATTTCACCTGTGTTGTTCTTTTGAAAAACTTTTTCATCTTTCCATCCTGAAGACCAAAGCGAGAGGTAAGTTGAACATTTTTACCAATACCCCTTGTATGTTTTCATCAAGGCTGTTTGTAACTAAACTATCAAATTTAAATATAAACATGTACATATATATATATATATATATATATATATATATATATATAGTATAACATAGTATATTCTGACTGTATCAGATTGTACAGATAGTTTGTTATTGTATATTGATTGCTTAGTGTGTAAATATTTTTACACCTATGTAGAATGTTACCTGTATATTGTATATAGGGTGTATATAGTATGAATATTATTTATACTAATACATAGAATTTTAACTGATTCTACTTTTATTGTATTTTATTCCTTACATTCCTATACATATATGTACACAGAAAAAGTACTGATAGCTTATATTGTTTTACAAAGTCACCCAAGTTATCATGCTGTTCTTCTCATTGTATAAACAATAATCTTAAATTAACTTGTTATAAGTCAAGACACCATATGATGTATAATATATTGTAAAACATTTCACTGGAAAATGAGAACCAGAAGGGTTTTTCCTAAAAAGGAAGCCTTGCAACTTCACTGCATCTGAGAAAGAAAAAGCCAAATTTCAGAAAGGATTCATCTACAAGGAGAAAGGTATTAGATCAGAACATAAGATTCTCTATTCAATACTGTATTTAACTACAACTTTCTTGGTTGCTAATGAATTATAAGGAAATGGAGCATTGTTAAGTGTGTGCATAGTATTATACACTATATATAGTTATGTTGCCATGTAAGGTGCAACCTGAAAATGGTTTAAAATAGCTTGATTTTGTGTTCAGATATGAGAACAATATTGATCTTGTCATTCAACTCTCAGCAAGTCAGTCAAGCTAAGCAGGCAACAATTAAAATAAGAAATACCCACTGCCATCATACATAGTGTACAATTTTGATGTGTATTATATAAATGTAGATACAAATCCAAACCCTTAGGGTGACATTGCATAAGATCCTCATCGAGTGTTAGAACTGCTGAGATAGTGTTGGTCGTTCATGGAATTTGATGACAGACAGACTGACAGATAATTCATTTATTCAGTATAAAAATCACCACCAAAAACACTGAGCCAGGAGAATTCTTGCAGGAATATATTTGAAGACACATCACTGACTCCAAAGAAGGGGCCCGGTTCTGAGAGTACTCCTTGTTATGGTACTAAAGAAGTCCTCAACGATTACACAGTGGCATTAAAGTACTATAAAACAAATGTCTGGGTTTGATAACAAACCGATTCTCTATTCCCTCAACAGCCCAGGACCTCCACATCCAGCATCTTCACCACCAAGATTGTCTGAGACCAGCCAGCCGGACAGCTGCTGCAAGAATCGTTTAGCATCCTCAAATAATTTCTGCACAAACTGTCAGGAACCATCTCAGGGAATCTCATCTGCATGCTCGTCATCCTCTTTGGGGTCTCGACCTGACTGCAGTTTGCCATCATAACCGACTTGAGTGGGCAAATGCTCACATACGATGGCGTCTGGCACTTTGGAGAGGTGTTCTCTTCATGGATGAATCCCAGTTTTCACTGTGCAGAGCAGATGACGTGTGTATGGCTTCGTGTGGGTGAGCGGTTTGTTGATGTCCTAGTTGTGGATCGAGTGGCCCATGGTGGCGGTGGGGTTATGGTATGGGCAGGCGTGTTTCATGGACAACAAACACAGGTGCATTTTATTGATGGCATTTTGAATGCATAGAGATACCATGACGAGATCCAGAGGCCCATTGTTGTGCCATTCATCCACAACCATCACCTCATGTTGCAGCATGATAATGCACGGCCCTATGTTGCAAGGATTACAATTCCTGGAAGCTGAAAACATCCCATTTCTTGCATGGCCAGCATACTCACCGGAGGAATTGGGGCAAAAACAAAAGTGTTGCGTTTATAATTTTGTTCAGTGTAAGAACACAGAAGAGGGTGGGCACATGAGGAACTTTCAGTTTAGGAGTTTGTGTGTGTCTTAGCTTAAAAGCACATTCAATAAAGTTTGCTTCAACATAGTTCTGTATATTTTGTACTGTTTTCTATTTGTGGTTGAACAACTTGTGTTATGAATAGCCATCCAACGTTGTGATGGTTCTGAGATGATCTATAGGTAACTCATCACTATTTCAATGGCTATTAAAATCACTAACACACATTTAAACTGTACATGCTAAAGAAAGAAGTTGAAAATATGAGATGTAAAAATCTATAAAGACAAATACCTGCCAAATATCAGTGTGAACTTAATGCAGCACTGGTTGTGTGTTCTCCAGTTGATGCAAACTCTAAGTTCCATTGTTACGATGCTGCACCATTTGACAGCCCTCAAATATGCTTCTCTATTCGCCAACAAATGTTTAACCCCACATTTCAAAAAGCTACAATGAGAACATTGCTGGTGACACTTTTCTAAAAAACAAAAACAACAACACTACAGCTTATATATTTGGTTTAGATTATAATTTTCGAATTGTCCATTTTGCTTATTTCATATTATTTGTAAAGTGTGTCTGAATGTCTCTGTGGACCTTTCTCTAAGGCTAAGAACAAATGTACTGCCGAAGCATTTTAGAAAGATTTTCAATTTTTCAGAGACAGGCTTCATTTAGCCCCTTAATTACCACATCATAAAACCTAAACACGCACATATGAACTTGTTCATTTGTAGCTAAACTAACCTTTTCAACATTTCACACTTTAGTTTCGACATGATGTGATTTCAACTGTACAAAAGTAGCTCATCTCGGCCACACCTACTGACTACCAGTTATGCACAGCGTTCTAACTTTGACAGCTGTATTCAAAACTAACATAGCTATCCTTATTAGCTAGGCTCCTTACATGCTTGCTGATAACTTTTTTGAAGGTGGGTCTCCGACATTGACAACATTGTGTTGGATAGATTTGTGCAGCGGTGTTTAGGAAACTAACTATTCAATTGACAGACAGGTCTGTTGTCAATGTGTTTGCGAGCAACAACTTCCTAAATATAGATTTAGGACACATACAAACACTGGTCATGTATCATGATAATTAACAGCATTAAATCCATTGATTAAAAATGAAGAGATCTTGCAGCTGACCTTTGTATTCATTTTGTTTTTACTTTCACTTTTTGTGCTTTTAAAATACTCATTCTGCTGTCTACTGGGTAGTCTATCATTTTAGTAGTCTGAAGCTTGAAACAATTTAGGAATTTCACTAAAACTCAACCTTTGTATTTTGTTGAAAATAACTTCAATAAAAACTCAGGCTTTATATTTTCTTACAATAACAGATTATACCAAATAAAGACACTCTGTAGTTAGTTTCTTCTCATAAGTATGATTAAATTTGCTTATTTATTTTTTTCTCACAAGTTGGAGTGTGATTATCGCTCCATGCTATCTAAGAGGGAACTTGTGTCATCATGTACAAGAGAACAGTGGACTCCTGTCGTTCCACACAGTACAAGTGTGGTCCCTTTTTCTGTAATTCAAATCAATAAAAAATGCATTTCTGTAAGTGTAGACTAAGCACATAGATATGATGACAAAATGTATTGACATTCAGTGGTTGTGAAAACTGGTCAGTTTAGTGTTTTAGGACTGAACAAGTTTAAAGCTGTAGTCAAAGTCTGATGTGAAATACTTTTTAACAATTAATTAAAACTGAATAGAAAGTATCTTACCTCTAATCATTTAATTATAATTCAACTCTGGTTGTTTTTCTATTTTTGTTCCTTTTTTTGGAATCTAAAATCCATTTTACTCTCCAGGCCTTCAGTGTAGCCCTTTATTTTAATACATGTTGATCTTAAAACACAAGACATCCACTAAAACTCAGCCTTTATATTTTGTTTTAAAAGAATGTATAGAAAATAAAGAGACTATTTAGTTAGTTTATTTTGTCTCAAAAGTATGATTAAATTTGCTTATTTATTATTTTCACACAAGTTGGAGTGTGATTATCGCTCCATGCTATCTAAGAGGGAACTTGTGTCATCATCTACAAGCGAACAGTGGACTCCTGTCGTTCCACACAGTACAAGTGTGGTCCCTTTTTCTGTAATTCAAATCAATAAATGAAATGCATATCTTTAAGTGTAGACTAAGCACACAAATATAATGAAATTATTGATGTCCAGTGCTTGTGAAAGCTGGCCAGGTTAGTATTTTGGGACAGAACAAGTTTAAAGCTCTAGATGTCAAATGTCAAATATTTTTTTATTAATTAATACATTTTTTTTATAATTAATTAAAACCGTAAAGAAAGTATCTTTATACTGACCATTTTATTTCTAATTCTACCCTGGTTGTTTTTCTATTTTTGTTCCGGTTTTTAGAATCTACAATTCATTTTACTCTCCTGGCCTTCAGTGTAGCCCTTTATTTTAATACATGTTGATCTTAAAACACAAGACATCCACTAAAACTCAGCCTTTATATTTTGTTTCAAAAGAATGTATAGAAATAAAGAGACTATTTAGTTAGTTTATTTTGTCTCAAAAGTATGATTAAATTTGCTTATTTATTATTTTCACACAAGTTGGAGTGTGATTATCGCTCCATGCTATCTAAGAGGGAACTTGTGTCATCATCTACAAGCGAACAGTGGACTCCTGTCGTTCCACACAGTACAAGTGTGGTCCCTTTTTCTGTAATTCAAATCAATAAATGAAATGCATATCTTTAAGTGTAGACTAAGCACACAAATATAATGGGGGGAAAAAAAGTATTGATGTCTTGTGAAATCTGGTCAGGTTAGTATTTTGCGACTGAACAAGTTAAAATCTCTAGATAACAAATAATTTTTTATTAATTCATTCATTTTTTATAATGAATTAAAACCATAAAAGTATCTTTATACTGACCATTTTATTTATAATTCTACCCTGGCTGTTTTTCTATTTTTGTTCCCTTATTTAGAATCTAAAATTCTCCAGGCCTTCAGTGTAGCCCTTATTTTAATACATGTTGATCTTAAAACACAAGACATCCACTAAAACTCAGCCTGTATATTTTGTTAGAAAAAATTAAGAAATTGTGTTTCAAGTGACAGCTTTCTTTACTGAGTAGCTTGTATAATAGCCCCTCTACAGTCTGATAGACTCCCTGGGGCTGCAAGCCATTCACTCTATAGGGGAGTGTTAAGAACGACGTGTGTGAATGAGTCGTTAAAATCTTTGCTTGATCCACTAGAGGCACTGCTGAGTATGGACTTAAACACTCACACACCTGCAGGTCCCCTCTTGACAATAGTTTAAAAAATTTACCAGATGGTTTTAGACATGATTTTAGCATGATTTAAAGCATGTCCAACAGGGGACCTAAAAAATGTCCCCTGTTCACTTTTAGTCCCCTCTTAGTGGGTGTGTAACGACGTCGAGGTCCACTGTTAGATAGGTTGGTAAGTGCACACACACACACACACACACCTCTTTTTAGTTAGACCTAAGATGTACAGAGATGTTCTTTAATTAAGTACATTTTAGTATATTTATTAAGTATACTAGTAAGTTTATTCTATAGACAAATTTACACATATTTGCGCGAGTCATCAGTCTTTTACAGTGAGAGAGAAGCATTGTTCTTTTATAGGCTATCACTACCTGTTTTGAAGCATATCATATGGTGTGGCATCTATTTTTGCTTCTTTTGTCTTACTGTTAGCCTACAATTTACCCCACCACGTGTACCTATACCCAGGTATTTGGGTACCCTGCGTGGGTTGTAATAAGGGAACACAATGCATTTGACATCAACTCACAAGGTAAGTGGAGGAAGTGTCAGATCAATACTATAAGAAAGTGTGGGCTATTTTAATTAATGTACATAAAATGTTACAATAATAAAACAAACAAGTTTTCATCACTACTTACTTGCCACGAGTTTAGGAGATTAATGGCATCTTGTCACCTCTAAAGTTAATCCGCGAGTCTATGAAGAGGAAGTAGATTATAACCTAGATATTTATCCAGAATCTGGCTGGAAACATTTGCGCTCTTGGTTTCTTGGTTTCCAAACGTGTGTGCTGCTGTGGGATCCAGAAGATCAAATCATTTCACGTCCACAGGTTGAGGAAGTGTGAATAGAAGTTTCGGATGAGCATCATTGAGCATGTCAAGCCAGCAGTGCGCTGCGGGGAGGGGTGGAGCAGCAATAGGCTTGACTTCAAAGAAGTGGAGACAGCCTAATTTTCTAAAAGCCCGCTTAGTTTTAGACTATTTGAATATCCAAAATGTTTTCACAGGGTGGCATCATCATCGCAGGGGATGGTGAGCTCAGACCGAGACATGCCACGAACTAGGCTCCACCATGGCGGTTTCAGCGGAGCTCACTGTTTTTACGGTTGGAAAGGGGAGGTTTTTCCCATAGCTCAGCGGTGCGATTATGAGAGCGCCCTACTGGACATTCACACGACGATAAAACAATACAAGCACTTTTCCTGCTGTGCTCACCGGGGACACACTGCCATTCAAAATGCTGTCCAGTCTCCTCACGTGGAAAAACGCATTTGTTCGCTGTTAAAGGTACGCAGGTGAGCTCTTCTGTAGATGCCAACAGGAGAGAGAGGGGCAAAGAGGTGCGATGAGAGGCTTAGATCACGTAACCTTGCGGGCCGTGCTGTCAGTATCATTAACGTCAATAAAAACCGTTTAGATGAGGTGGAAAGGAAGCCTACCTCTGTCCCAGGGGCGTTTCCAAGCTCTTGAAACATTGGGGGCCATATCCTTCATGTTTTCACTATAGACTGTATATAAAAATGGACATAGTATCTGTGACTTTTTAATATATATATGTGGTAACGTCATTTGCAACACTAACGTTGGATTGTGTTGAGACCAACAATTACTATGAATCAGTTATTAATTAATATTTACTTACAGCTCAAACGAACAATTTGAAGCAAATCATTAACCCTTTTACATAACTTAGTTACGAGTTCTTTCTTTATTTGGACGTCACCTCAGTATGTTACATGTAATAAACGTAATAAGCTAGCTAGTTACATGATGGAAGCTGTATAACTTGTAAAACGTTAGCCATAGCTGCTATCACGTTAATTAATTCCCCACACCGCTATGTTGAGTAACGCTGCTGTCTGGCGGCAGGCTGTGTCAGATTATGTCTGGAATAGGACATTTGAGAGAGAAAGGTACTTTTATGATGGTCACAAGATTCTTGTTGAGGATCTGATCCTCCACACCTGCTTTAAGAGCATCTCAGAAAATTAGAAACCGTGGCAAAGTTCATTGTGAGCGTCAGAACCAGATTGAGAGATTAAAAGGCTTCAGAAACCTTTGCAGGTGTTTTGAGTTAATTAGCTGATTAGAGAGCTCTTCTCCAGTTGACATTTCTGTATAATTTAATACAGAAATGTATTTGTATTCTAAAATGTTCATACATTTTAGATAGTGGAGTTTTTATTTCCATGAGCTGTAAACCGTAATCAAGATGAAAACAAAAAAAGAAGAATATATCAGAGATTCACTTTGAATAGAATTACGTTAGAAATGTACTTCACACACATATTCTATTTATTAAAGACGTCTGTATTGGATTACTTTATATTTTTCAGCACTTGAAGCATTTATTACACATTTTCCTCCTAGAGTCACACTGTGATCACATGTCCCACCTGGTGCCAGAGAGCTGCAGAGACTGGAAGCCTTGTTATTGTCATGGAAGTCTATATCTGTTGGCATGGACTGACGTGGAAA
>NW_024040624.1:0-20524 GCF_014851395.1 Micropterus salmoides | reverse complement strand
AAAGGTGTCTAACAGGACAGCGAGGCATCGAGTGCTGTTCGAAACGGCTCGAACGATCTTTTCCTGTCTCCTGAGATGCCGTCCACTGCTCCAGTAATGGACAGTTTTGAAGGCAGCATCGATGGTGACCTGATGGACTATTACCCATAAAGCAGCGCGGCTGCGGCTGCGGCCGCCGGAGCTTTCGAAAACTGGTCAAGATGGCAGAAATAAGCTGAATTTGTACACAAATATACGGTTTTAAAAGCTTTAGTAGTTTCTTGCTTCGATTTTTGAAAATCTAGCGAGAACTAAACACTGAACTGTAATATCAGCCTCTGACTGTAACCAACCAAGTTTGTTCTATGATTTTGAGGCGATTGTGTTCTTGGAATTAAATACAGTTTGTGGTATGATAGATTGTGGTCTTGGAATTAGATACAGTTTTTGGAATAAAAGACTGTACTCTTGGAATTAGATATTGGAATTAGATACAGTATGTAGTATGTGCAAGAGGATAGGATCTAGGATTAGATTTTTTAAATTCTGAGATTAAAGTCAGAATTCTGAGATAAAGTCAGAATTCTGAGATTAAAGTCAGAATTCTGAGAAAAAGTCAGAATTCTGGAGATTAATGTATATGTGCAGGCCTCTGTAAAGATGTGGCAACCACAGTCTCTAATTTCCATTTTGCAGTGACTGTATTTCACTCACATGTAACAGAATATAGTTTCTAATGTTTAGTACGAATCTAATCTTGAGTGCAGTTTCTAATGTCAGTAGCTTCAGACAATTTAGACAGTCTAACTGTACCGGAAGTTGTATATTGTATATTGTATATTGTTGTTGGTAAGCGGTGCTCACTTGAACACCACAGGGCTGACCAAAGCGTCAACATGTAACGAATCGGGAGTGAAACGTGTTGCACTGAGATGAGATTGTTTTGGACATGTCTACAAACACTGGCCCTTAAGGTTAGGCACACCCTTGTGATGCTATATTTGGGATAAGTGGCTTTGGGGTGGGCTGTCAATACCTTTAAGATGCCTTTAACAACACTGTTGTGTTGTTTGGTGTGTGTATGGACACATTGTATGCCTGGGATTAGACAAGACATTCTGTAAACTCTATTTTGGACTAAAACCTGACTGACTGAGGAATACTAAATGTCTCCACACAGAAATGTATACAGCATACAGTTTTTTGCATTGCATGCATTTATTGGCTGAAAAAAATATTTTAGATGTCTTTCAAAGGAGCTACTCAACATTAGACATTGTGTTCCCATTCTTGAATTCTGTATAGAGAATCGGGTACACTTTGTGAAAAATTAGATTCTATGTTTAGAAGATTTAGACAATTGGATTCATTCTTGGAGTCAAATTAAAAAATACGATTTCATCTTTGGATTCTAACATACTACATCTGTAAAACTAAAAGCATTCTACCTGAACAGGAAGATGTTTAGACACATAAAAAAAATGCATTAAATTCTTTATAAAAGCTTTGGTGTGAATTTGAAACATTCTGTCTCCTGAAAGAATGGTGGAAGCAAACCCCCGAAACATAACTTTCCTTTCAGAATTTTTACAGGGTTCACAAAAAAAGTCTTTGTAAGTTTAGCACTCAATTTCTGGTTAAAAGATGCTATTCAAGTTTCCTGTAGCATATATTGTGACTCCTATGCCTTTACCTTTAGGTCGCTGCAGTTTATTACCTTTTTCTATTCCCGTCCAAGTAACAGACTACAGACATATTGTAATAGCAAACAATCTTTATTGAACTTGTGTGATAGAATCCTTTACTGATCTCAAGGCATCAAATACCAATATTCAGAACGAATTACAAAGCGTCTGTATTTGGTGGTGGGGGCTGTAAATTCATTTAGATGTCTTTAACAGTGTTTTTTTTTTCTTGGTGTGTGTGTGTGTGTGTGTGTTGTGTGGTGTGTGGGTGTGTGTGAGACAGAAAATTAGGACTCCACTTGGATGGCAGGAAGTGGAGCCACAAAAGGAGCTTTACACACTCGCTTCGGCTTGAGAAGCAAAAGAGTCCTGTTCAGTGAAATATGGGGTATCAAATTGGTATTTTTGTTGTAAAGATGAAATCTGGTGAAACACTCTGTCCTGTGACTGATCTGTGTAAAACAACAGAAAGTGAGTTAAATTTGACTCCAAAAGGTCTGGAAGCCATCAACTCAGTGTGTACAGGCTAAAACAGCCTGCTTCTACCTTTGAGAGGCTTTCATGTAGAAATCTCTGAGTTGAGCTCAAAATGGCTTCAAACTTACCCAGAAGACTCACAGATACAACAGCATCAAGAATCTTGAATCTCAAACCTTCTGCCGCCTTTCCCAAGCTAGTTCTTTCAGGGGCCACATAGGGGCCCCAAATCACAACAGCTCAAATCAGCGTCCCACACCCATCAACAGTTGTATTTTGGTATTAAACTCCATTTAGAACTTATTAGGTGGCTGTTAGCTCATAAAGTCCACAAAAGGAGCTTTACACACTCGCTTAGGCTTGAGAAGCAAGAGATCCTGTTCAGTGAAATATGGTGTATCAAATTGGTATTTTTTGTTGTAAAGAAGAAATCTGGTGAAACACTCTGCCTGTGACTGATCTGTGTAAAACAACAGAAAGTGAGTTAAATTTGACTCCAAAGCACAGGTCACTGGAAGCCATCAACTCAGTGTGTACAGGCTAAAACAGCCTGCTTTCTACCTTTTAGAGGCATTCATGTAGAAATCTCTACATGAGTCCTGTTCAGTGAAATATGGGTGTATTATTTTGAAATTTTTGTTGTAAAGGTGAGATCTGGTGAAACACTCTGCCCTGTGACTGATCTGTGTAAAACAACAGAAAGTGAGTTAAATTTGACTCCAAAGTCCAACAGGTCTCTGGAAGCCATCAACTCAGTGTGTACAGGCTAAAACAGCCTGCTTCTACCTTTAGAGGCTTTCATGTAGAAATCTCTGAGTTGAGCTCAAAATGGCTTCAAACTTACCCAGAAGACTCACAGAGACAACACCATCAAGAATCTTGAATCTCACCCTTCTGCCGCCTTTCCCAAGCTAGTTTCTTTCAGGGGCCACATAGGGGCCCCAAATCACAACAGCTCAAATCAGCGTCCCACACCCATCATACAGTTGTATTTTGGTATTAAAACTCTATTTAGAACTTATTAGTGGCTGTTAGCTCATAAAGTCCACAAAAGGAGCTTACACACTCGCTTAGGCTTGAGAAGCAAGAGAGTCCGTTCAGTGAAATATGGGTATATCAAATTGGTATTTTTGTTGTAAAGATGAAATCTGGTGAAACACTCTGTCCTGTGACTGATCTGTGTAAACAACAGAAAGTGAGTTAAATTTGACTCCAAAAGGTCTCTGGAAGCCATCAACTCAGTGTGTACAGGCTAAAACAGCCTGCTTCTACCTTTGAGAGGCTTTCATGTAGAAATCTCTGAGTTGAGCTCCAAATGGCAAAATACCCAGAAGACTCACAGAGACAACACCATCAAGAATATTGAATCTCAACCTTCTGCCGCCTTTCCCAAGCTAGTTTCTTTCAGGGGCCACATAGGGGCCCCAAATCACAACAGCTCAAATCAGCGTGGAAGTTTGTGGTATGATAGATTTAGTTCTTGGAATTAGATTCAGTATGTGGTATGATAGATTGTGTTCTTGGAATCAGGTCCATTTGTTTTATTAGAATTAGGATGCAGTTTTTGGTATGACAGATTGTATTCTTGAAATCAGGATAGGGTTTGTGGAATGAAAGATTGGGTTCTTGGAATTAGAGGCTGTGTTCGAAACGGGCTAAAGTGCTGTCTCAAAAGGTGTCTAACAGGACAGCGAGGCATCGAGTGCTGTTCGAAACGGCTCGAACGATCTTTTCCTGTCTCCTGAGATGCCGTCACACTGCTCCAGTAATGGACAGTTTTGAAGGCAGCATCGATGGTGACCTGATGCTGACTATTACCCATAAAGCAGCGCGGCTGCGGCTGCGGCCGCGGAGCTTTCGAAAACTGGTCAAGATGGCAGACAAATAAGCTGAATTTGTACACAAATATACGGTTTTAAAAGCTTTTAGTAGTTTCTTGCTTCGATTTTTGAAAACTAGCGAGAACTAAACACTGAACTGTAATATCAGCCTCTGACTGTAACCAACCAAGTTTGTTCAGTATGATTTCTGAGGCGATTGTGTTCTTGGAATTAAACAGTTTGTGGTATGATAGATTGTGGTCTTGGAATTAGATACAGTTTTGGAATAAAAGACTGTACTCTTGGAATTAGATATTGGAATTAGATACAGTATGTAGTATGTGCAAGAGGATTAGGATCTAGGATTAGATTTTTTAAATTCTGAGATTAAAGTCAGAATTCTGAGATAAAAGTCAGAATTCTGAGATTAAAGTCAGAATTCTGAGAAAAAAGTCAGAATTCTGAGATTAATGTTATGTGCAGGCCTCTGTAAAGATGTGGCAACCACAGTCTCTAATTTCCATTTTGCAGTGACTGTATTTCACTCACATGTAACAGAAATATAGTTTCTAATGTTTAGTACAGAATCTAATCTTGAGTGTAGTTTCTAATGTTCAGTAGCTTCAGACAATTTAGACAGTCTAACTGTACCGGAAGTTGTATATTGTATTGTATATTGTGTTGGTAAGCGGTGCTCACTTGAACACCACAGGGCTTTGACCAAAGCGTCAACATGTAACGAATCGGGAGTGAAACTGTGTTGCACTGAGATGAGATTGTTTTGGACATGTCTACAAACACTGGCCCTTAAGGTTAGGCACACACCCTTGTGATGCTAGATTTGGGATAAGTGGCTTTGGGGTGGGCTGTCAATACCTTTAAGATCCTTTAACAACACTGTTGTGTTGTTTGGTGTGTGTATGGGACACATTGTATGCCTGGGATTAGACAAGACATTCTGTAAACTCTATTTTGGACTAAAACAACCTGACTGACTGAGGAATACTAAATGTCTCCACACAGAAAATGTATACAGCATACAGTTTTTTGCATTGCATGCATTTATTTGGCTGAAAAAAATATTTTAGATGTCTTTCAAAGGAGCTACTCAACATTAGACATTGTGTTCCCATTCTTGAATTCTGTATAGAGAATCGGGTACACTTTGTGAAAAATTAGATTCTATGTTTAGAAGATTTAGACAATTGGATTTCATTCTTGGAGTCAAATTAAAAAATACGATTTCATCTTTGGATTCTAACATACTATCTGTAAAACTAAAAGCATTCTACCTGAACAGGAAGATTGTTTAGACACATAAAAAAAATGCATTAAATTCTTTATAAAAACAGCTTTGTGTGAATTTGAAACATTCTGTCTCCTGAAAGAATGGTGGAAGCAAACCCCCGAAACATAACTTTCCTTTCAGAATTTTTACAGGTTCACAAAAAAAGTCTTTGTAAGTTTAGCACTCAATTTCTGGTTAAAAGATGCTATTCAAGTTTCCTGTAGCATATATTGTGACTCCTATGCCTTTATCCTTTAGGTCGCTGCAGTTTATTACCTTTTTCTATTCCCCGTCCAAGTAACAGACTACAGACATTATTTGTAATAGCAAACAATCTTTATTGAACTTGTGTATAGAATCCTTTACTGATCTCAAGGCATCAAATACCAATATTTCAGAACGAATTACAAAGCGTCTGTATTTGGTGGGGGCTGTAAATTTCATTTAGATGTCTTTAACAGTGTTTTTTTTCTTGTGTGTGTGTGTGTGTGTGTGTGTGTGTGTGTGTGTGTGTGTGAGACAGAAAATTAGGACTCCACTTGGATGGCAGGAAGTGGAGCCACAAAAGGAGCTTTACACACTCGCTTCGGCTTGAGAAGCAAAAGAGTCCTGTTCAGTGAAATATGGGTGTATCAAATTGGTATTTTTTGTTGTAAAGATGAAATCTGGTGAAACACTCTGTCCTGTGACTGATCTGTGTAAAACAACAGAAAGTGAGTTAAATTTGACTCCAAAAGGTCTCTGGAAGCCATCAACTCAGTGTGTACAGGCTAAAACAGCCTGCTTCTACCTTTGAGAGGCTTTCATGTAGAAATCTCTGAGTTGAGCTCAAAATGGCTTCAAACTTACCAGAAGACTCACGATACAACAGCATCAAGAATCTTGAATCTCAACCTTCTGCCGCCTTTCCCAAGCTAGTTTCTTTCAGGGGCCACATAGGGGCCCCAAATCACAACAGCTCAAATCAGCGTCCCACACCCATCATACAGTTGTATTTTGGTATTAAAACTCCATTTAGAACTTATTAGGTGGCTGTTAGCTCATAAAGTCCACAAAAGGAGCTTTACACACTCGCTTAGGCTTGAGAAGCAAGAGAGTCCTGTTCAGTGAAATATGGGTGTATCAAATTGGTATTTTTGTTGTAAAGAAGAAATCTGGTGAAACACTCTGCCCTGTGACTGATCTGTGTAAAACAACAGAAAGTTTAAATTTGACTCCAAAGCACAACAGTCACTGGAAGCCATCAACTCAGTGTGTACAGGCTAAAACAGCCTGCTTCTACCTTTTAGAGGCATTCATGTAGAAATCTCTGAGTCCTGTTCAGTGAAATATGGGTGTATTATTTGAAATTTTTTGTTGTATAGAAGAATCAAGTGAAACATCTGCCCTGTGACTGATCTGTGTAAACACAGAAAGTGAGTTAAATTTGACTCCAAAGTCCAACAGGTCTCTGGAAGCCATCAACTCAGTGTACAGGCTAAAACAGCCTGCTTCTACCTTTAGAGCTTTCATGTAGAAATCTCTGAGTTGAGCTCAAAATGGCTTCAAACTTACCCAGAAGATCACAGAGACAACACCATCAAGAATCTTGAATCTCACCCTTCTGCCGCTTTCCCAAGTAGTTTCTTTCAGGGGCCACATAGGGGCCCCAAATCACAACAGCTCAAATCAGCGTCCACACCCATCATACAGTTGTATTTTGGTATTAAACTCTATTTAGAACTTATTAGGTGGCTGTTAGCTCATAAAGTCCACAAAAGGAGCTTTACACACTCGCTTAGGCTTGAGAAGCAAGAGAGTCCTGTTCAGTGAAATATGGGTATATCAAATGGTATTTTTTGTTGTAAAGATGAAATCTGGTGAAACACTCTGTCCTGTGACTGATCTGTGTAAAAACACAGAAAGTAGTTAATTTGACTCCAAAAGGTCTCTGGAAGCCATCAACTCAGTGTGTACAGGCTAAAACAGCCTGCTTCTACCTTTGAGAGGCTTTCATGTAGAAATCTCTGAGTTGAGCTCCAAATGGCTTCAAACATATACCCAGAAGACTCACGAGACAACACCATCAAGAATATTGAATCTCAACCTTCTGCCGCCTTTCCCAAGCTAGTTTCTTTCAGGGGCCACATAGGGGCCCAAATCACAACAGCTCAAATCAGCGTGGAAGTTGTGGTATGATAGATTTAGTTCTTGGAATTAGATTCAGTATGTGGTATGATAGATTGTGTTCTTGGAATCAGGTCACATTTTTTTATTAGAATTAGGATGCAGTTTTTGGTATGACAGATTGTATTCTTGAAATCAGGATAGGGTTTGTGGAATGAAAGATTGGGTTCTTGGAATTAGAGGCTGTGTTCGAAACGGGCTAAAGTGCTGTCTCAAAAGGTGTCTAACAGGACAGCGAGGCATCGAGTGCTGTTCGAAACGGCTCGAACGATCTTTTCCTGTCTCCTGAGATGCCGTCACACTGCTCCAGTAATGGACAGTTTTGAAGGCAGCATCGATGGTGACCTGATGACTATTACCCATAAGCCGCGGCTGCGGCTGCGGCCGCCGGAGCTTTCGAAAACTGGTCAAATGGCAGACAAATAAGCTGAATTTGTACACAAATATACGGTTTTAAAAGCTTTTAGTAGTTTTCTTGCTTCGATTTTTGAAAATCTAGCGAGAACTAAACTGAACTGTAATATCAGCCTCTGACTGTACCAACCAAGTTTGTTCAGTATGATTTCTGAGGCGATTGTGTTCTTGGAATTAAATACAGTTTGTGGTATGATAGATTGTGGTCTTGGAATTAGATACAGTTTTTGGAATAAAAGACTGTACTCTTGGAATTAGATATTGGAATTAGATACAGTATGTAGTATGTGCAAGAGGATTAGGATCTAGGATTAGATTTTTAAATTCTGAGATTAAAGTCAGAATTCTGAGATAAAAGTCAGAATTCTGAGATAAAAGTCAGAATTCTGAGATTAAAGTCAGAATTCTGAGAAAAAAGTCAGAATTCTGAGATTAATGTATATGTGCAGGCCTCTGTAAAGATGTGGCAACCACAGTCTCTAATTTCCATTTTGCAGTGACTGTATTTCACTCACATGTAACAGAAATATAGTTTCTAATGTTTAGTACAGAATCTAATCTTGAGTGCAGTTTCTAATGTTCAGTAGCTTCAGACAATTTAGACAGTCTGTACCGGAAGTTGTATATTGTATATTGTATATTGTTGTTGGTAAGCGGTGCTCACTTGAACACCACAGGGCTTTGACCAAAGCGTCAACATGTAACGAATCGGGAGTGAAACTGTGTTGCACTGAGATGAGATTGTTTTGGACATGTCTACAAACACTGGCCCTTAAGGTTAGGCACACACCCTTGTGATGCTAGATTTGGGATAAGTGGCTTTGGGGTGGGCTGTCAATACCTTTAAGATGCCTTTAACAACACTGTTGTGTTGTTTGGTTGTGTATGGGACACATTGTATGCCTGGGATTAGACAAGACATTCTGTAAACTCTATTTTGGACTAAAACAACCTGACTGACTGAGGAATACTAAATGTCTCCACACAGAAAATGTATACAGCATACAGTTTTTGCATTGCATGCATTTATTTGGCTGAAAAAATATTTTAGATGTCTTTCAAAGGAGCTACTCAACATTAGACATTGTGTTCCCATTCTTGAATTCTGTATAGAGAATCGGGTACACTTTGTGAAAAATTAGATTCTATGTTTAGAAGATTTAGACAATTGGATTTCATTCTTGGAGTCAAATTAAAAAATACGATTTCATCTTTGGATTCTAACATACTACATCTGTAAACTAAAGCATTCTACCTGAACAGGAAGATTGTTTAGACACATAAAAAAAATGCATTAAATTCTTATAAAAACAGCTTTGTGTGAATTTGAAACATTCTGTCTCCTGAAAGAATGGTGGAAGCAAACCCCCGAAACATAACTTTCCTTTCAGAATTTTACAGGGTTCACAAAAAAAGTCTTTGTAAGTTTAGCACTCAATTTCTGGTTAAAAGATGCTATTCAAGTTTCCTGTAGCATATATTGTGACTCCTATGCCTTTATCCTTTAGGTCGCTGCAGTTTATTACCTTTTTCTATTCCCCGTCCAAGTAACAGACTACAGACATTATTTGTAATAGCAAACAATCTTTATTGAACTTGTGTGTATAGAACCCTTTCCTGATCTCAAGGCATCAAATACCAATATTTCAGAACGAATTACAAAGCGTCTGTATTTGGTGGTGGGGGCTGTAAATTTCATTTTGATGTCTTTAACAGTGTTTTTTTCTTGTGTGTGTGGTGTGTGTGTGTTTGTGTGTGTGTGTGTGTGTGACAGAAAATTAGGACTCCACTTGGATGGCAGGAAGTGGAGCCACAAAAGGAGCTTTACACACTCGCTTCGGCTTGAGAAGCAAAAGAGTCCTGTTCAGTGAAATATGGGTGTATCAAATTGGTATTTTTTGTTGTAAAGATGAAATCTGGTGAAACACTCTGTCCTGTGACTGATCTGTGTAAAACAACAGAAAGTGAGTTAAATTTGACTCCAAAAGGTCTCTGGAAGCCATCAACTCAGTGTGTACAGGCTAAAACAGCCTGCTTCTACCTTTGAGAGGCTTTCATGTAGAAATCTCTGAGTTGAGCTCAAAATGGCTTCAAACTTACCCAGAAGACTCACAGATACAACAGCATCAAGAATCTTGAATCTCAACCTTCTGCCGCCTTTCCCAAGCTAGTTTCTTTCAGGGGCCACATAGGGGCCCCAAATCACAACAGCTCAAATCAGCGTCCCACACCCATCATACAGTTGTATTTTGGTATTAAAACTCCATTTAAAACTTATTAGGTGGCTGTTAGCTCATAAAGTCCACAAAAGGAGCTTTACACACTCGCTTAGGCTTGAGAAGCAAGAGAGTCCTGTTCAGTGAAATATGGGTGTATCAAATTGGTATTTTTTGTTGTAAAGAAGAAATCTGGTGAAACACTCTGCCCTGTGACTGATCTGTGTAAAACAACAGAAAGTGAGTTAAATTTGACTCCAAAGTACAACAGGTCACTGGAAGCCATCAACGCAGTGTGTACAGGCTAAAACAGCCTGCTTCTACCTTTTAGAGGCATTCATGTAGAAATCTCTACATGAGTCCTGTTCAGTGAAATATGGGTGTATTATTTTGAAATTTTTTGTTGTATAGAAGAGATCAAGTGAAACACTCTGCCCTGTGACTGATCTGTGTAAAACAACAGAAAGTGAGTTAAATTTGACTCCAAAGTCCAACAGGTCACTGGAAGCCATCAACGCAGTGTGTACAGGCTAAAACAGCCTGCTTCTACATTTTAGAGGCATTCATGTAGAAATCTCTACATGAGTCCTGTTCAGTGAAATATGGGTGTATTATTTTGAAATTTTTTGTTGTATAGAAGAGATCAAGTGAAACACTCTGCCCTGTGACTGATCTGTGTAAAACAACAGAAAGTGAGTTAAATTTGACTCCAAAGTCCACAGGTCACTGGAAGCCATCAACGCAGTGTGTACAGGCTAAAACAGCCTGCTTCTACATTTTAGAGGCATTCATGTAGAAATCTCTACATGAGTCCTGTTCAGTGAAATACGGGTGTATTATTTTGATATTTTTTGTTGTAAAGGTGAGATCTGGTGAAACACTCTGCCCTGTGACTGATCTGTGTAAAACAACAGAAAGTGAGTTAAATTTGACTCCAAATCCAACAGGTCTCGGAAGCCATCAACTCAGTGTGTACAGGCTAAAACAGCCTGCTTCTACCTTTTAGAGGCTTTCATGTAGAAATCTCTGAGTTGAGCTCAAAATGGCTTCAAACTTACCCAGAAGACTCACAGAGACAACACCATCAAGAATCTTGAATCTCAACCTTCTGCCGCCTTTCCCAAGCTAGTTTCTTTCAGGGGCCACATAGGGGCCCCAAATCACAACAGCTCAAATCAGCGTCCCACACCCATCATACAGTTGTATTTTGGTATTAAAACTCCATTTAGAACTTATTAGGTGGCTGTTAGCTCATAAAGTCCACAAAAGGAGCTTTACACACTCGCTTAGGCTTGAGAAGCAAGAGAGTCCTGTTCAGTGAAATATGGGTATATCAAATTGGTATTTTTTGTTGTAAAGAAGAAATCTGGTGAAACACTCTGCCATGTGCTGATCTGTGTAAACAACAGAAAGTGAGTTAAATTTGACTCCAAAGTACAACAGGTCACTGGAAGCCATCAACGCAGTGTGTACAGGCTAAAACAGCCTGCTTCTACCTTTTAGAGGCATTCATGTAGAAATCTCTACATGAGTCCTGTTCAGTGAAATATGGGTGTATTATTTTGAAATTTTTTGTTGTATAGAAGAGATCAAGTGAAACACTCTGCCCTGTGACTGATCTGTGTAAAACAACATAAAGTGAGTTAAATTTGACTCCAAAGTCCAACAGGTCACTGGAAGCCATCAACGCAGTGTGTACAGGCTAAAACAGCCTGCTTCTACATTTTGAGGCATTCATGTAGAAATCTCTACATGAGTCCTGTTCAGTGAAATACGGGTGTATTATTTTGATATTTTTTGTTGTAAAGGTGAGATCTGGTGAAACACTCTGCCCTGTGACTGATCTGTGTAAAACAACAGAAAGTGAGTTAAATTTGACTCCAAAGTCCAACAGGTCTCTGGAAGCCATCAACTCAGTGTGTACAGGCTAAAACAGCCTGCTTCTACCTTTTAGAGGCTTTCATGTAGAAATCTCTGAGTTGAGCTCAAAATGGCTTCAAACTTACCCAGAAGACTCACAGAGACAACACCATCAAGAATCTTGAATCTCACCCTTCTGCCGCCTTTCCCAAGCTAGTTTCTTTCAGGGGCCACATAGGGGCCCCAAATCACAACAGCTCAAATCAGCGTCCCACACCCATCATACAGTTGTATTTTGGTATTAAAACTCCATTTAGAACTTATTAGGTGGCTGTTAGCTCATAAAGTCCACAAAAGGAGCTTTACACACTCGCTTAGGCTTGAGAAGCAAGAGAGTCCTGTTCAGTGAAATATGGGTATATCAAATTGGTATTTTTTGTTGTAAAGAAGAAATCTGGTGAAACACTCTGCCATGTGACTGATCTGTGTAAAACAACAGAAAGTGAGTTAAATTGACTCCAAAGCACAACAGGTCACTGGAAGCTCAACTCAGTGTGTACAGGCTATAACAGCCTGCTTCTACCTTTTAGAGTCATTCATGTAGAAATCTCTACATGAGTCCTGTTCAGTGAAATATGGGTGTATTATTTTCAAATTTTTTGTTGTATAGAAGAGATCAAGTGAAACACTCTGCCCTGTGACTGATCTGTGTAAAACAACATAAAGTGAGTTAAATTTGACTCCAAAGTCCAACAGGTCACTGGAAGCCATCAACGCAGTGTGTACAGGCTAAAACAGCCTGCTTCTACATTTTAGAGGCATTCATGTAGAAATCTCTACATGAGTCCTGTTCAGTGAAATACGGGTGTATTATTTTGATATTTTTTGTTGTAAAGGTGAGATCTGGTGAAACACTCTGCCCTGTGACTGATCTGTGTAAAACAACAGAAAGTGAGTTAAATTTGACTCCAAAGTCAACAG
Source organism: Micropterus salmoides (assembly GCF_014851395.1). NCBI lineage: Eukaryota > Metazoa > Chordata > Actinopteri > Centrarchiformes > Centrarchidae > Micropterus > Micropterus salmoides. The sequence continues at coordinate 7,638 of NW_024040624.1, read as the reverse complement.
GTCAATGGAAGCCATCAACTCAGTGTGTACAGGCTAAAACAGCCTGCTTCTACCTTTTAGAGGCTTTCATGTAGAAATCTCTGAGTTGAGCTCCAAATGGCTTCAAACTTACCCAGAAGTCTCACAGAGACAACACCATCAAGAATCTTGAATCTCAACCTTCTGCCGCCTTTCCCAAGCTAGTTTCTTTCAGGGGCCACATAGGGGCCCCAAATCACAACAGCTCAAATCAGCGTCCCACCCCATCATACAGTTGTATTTGGTATTAAAACTCCATTTAGAACTTATTAGGTGGCTGTTAGCTCATAAAGTCCACAAAAGGAGCTTTACACACTCGCTTAGGCTTGAGAAGCAAGAGAGTCCTGTTCAGTGAAATATGGGTATATCAAATTGGTATTTTTTGTGTAAAGAAGAAATCTGGTGAAACACTCTGCCATGTGACTGATCTGTGTAAAACAACAGAAAGTGAGTTAAATTTGACTCCAAGTCCAACAGGTCACTGGAAGTTTGTGGTATGATAGATTTAGTTCTTGGAATAGATTCAGTATGTGGTATGATAGATTGTGTTCTTGGAATCAGGTCACATTTGTTTTATTAGAATTAGGATGCAGTTTTGGTATGACAGATTGTATTCTTGAAATCAGGATAGGTTTGTGGAATGAAAGATTGGGTTCTTGGAATTAGAGGCTGTGTTCGAACGGGCTAAAGTGCTGTCTCAAAAGGTGTCTAACAGGACAGCGAGGCATCGAGTGCTGTTCGAAACGGCTCGAACGATCTTTTCCTGTCTCCTGAGATGCCGTCACACTGCTCCAGTAATGGACAGTTTTGAAGGCAGCATCGATGGTGACCTGATGCTGACTATTACCCATAAAGCAGCGCGGCTGCGGCTGCGGCCGCCGGAGCTTTCGAAAACTGGTCAAGATGGCAGACAAATAAGCCGAATTTGTACACAAATATACGGTTTTAAAAGCTTTTAGTAGTTTTCTTGCTTCGATTTTTGAAAATCTAGCGAGAACTAACACTGAACTGTAATATCAGCCTCTGACTGTAACCAACCAAGTTTGTTCAGTATGATTTCTGAGGCGATTGTGTTCTTGGAATTAAATACAGTTTGTGGTATGATAGATTGTGGTCTTGGAATTAGATACAGTTTTTGGAATAAAAGACTGTACTCTTGGAATTAGATATTGGAATTAGATACAGTATGTAGTATGTGCAAGAGGATTAGGATCTAGGATTAGATTTTTTAAATTCTGAGATTAAAGTCAGAATTCTGAGATAAAAGTCAGAATTCTGAGATTAAAGTCAGAATTCTGAGAAAAAAGTCAGAATTCTGAGATTAATGTATATGTGCAGGCCTCTGTAAAGATGTGGCAACCACAGTCTCTAATTTCCATTTTGCAGTGACTGTATTTCACTCACATGTAACAGAAATATAGTTTCTAATGTTTAGTACAGAATCTAATCTTGAGTGCATTTCTAATGTTCAGTAGCTTCAGACAATTTAGACAGTCTAACTGTACCGGAAGTTGTATATTGTATATTGTATATTGTTGTTGGTAAGCGGTGCTCACTTGAACACCACAGGGCTTTGACCAAAGCGTCAACATGTAACGAATCGGGAGTGAAACTGTGTTGCACTGAGATGAGATTGTTTTGGACATGTCTACAAACACTGGCCCTTAAGGTTAGGCACACACCCTTGTGATGCTAGATTTGGGATAAGTGGCTTTGGGGTGGGCTGTCAATACCTTTAAGATGCCTTTAACAACACTGTTGTGTTGTTTGGTGTGTGTATGGGACACATTGTATGCCTGGGATTAGACAAGACATTCTGTAAACTCTATTTTGGACTAAACAACCTGACTGACTGAGGAATACTAAATGTCTCCACACAGAAAATGTATACAGCATACAGTTTTTGCATTGCATGCATTTATTTGGCTGAAAAAAATATTTAGATGTCTTTCAAAGGAGCTACTCAACATTAGACATTGTGTTCCCATTCTTGAATTCTGTATAGAGAATCGGGTACACTTTGTGAAAAATTAGATTCTATGTTTAGAAGATTTAGACAATTGGATTTCATTCTTGGAGTCAAATTAAAAAATACGATTTCATCTTTGGATTCTAACATACTACATCTGTAAAACTAAAAGCATTCTACCTGAACAGGAAGATTGTTTAGACACATAAAAAAATGCATTAAATTCTTTATAAAAACAGCTTTGTGTGAATTTGAAACATTCTGTCTCCTGAAAGATGGTGGAAGCAAACCCCCAAACATAACTTTCCTTTCAGAATTTTACATGGTTCACAAAAAAGTCTTTGTAAGTTTAGCACTCAATTTCTGGTTAAAATGCTATTCAAGTTTCCTGTAGCATATATTGTGACTCCTATGCCTTTATCCTTTAGGTCGCTGCAGTTTATTACCTTTTTCTATTCCCCGTCCAAGTAAAGACTACAGACATATTTGTAATAGCAAACAATCTTTATTGAACTTGTGTTATAGAACCCTTTCCTGATCTCAAGGCATCAAATACCAATATTTCAGAACGAATTACAAAGCGTCTGTATTTGGTGGTGGGGGCTGTAAATTTCATTTTGATGTCTTTAACAGTGTTTTTTTCTTGTGTGTGTGTGTGGTGTGTTTGTTGTGTGTGTGTGGTGTGTGACAGAAAATTAGGACTCCACTTGGATGGCAGGAAGTGGAGCCACAAAAGGAGCTTTACACACTCGCTTCGGCTTGAGAAGCAAAAGAGTCCTGTTCAGTGAAATATGGGTGTATCAAATTGGTATTTTTTGTTGTAAAGATGAAATCTGGTGAAACACTCTGTCCTGTGACTGATCTGTGTAAAACAACAGAAAGTGAGTTAAATTTGACTCCAAAAGGTCTCTGGAAGCCATCAACTCAGTGTGTACAGGCTAAAACAGCCTGCTTCTACCTTTGAGAGGCTTTCATGTAGAAATCTCTGAGTTGAGCTCAAAATGGCTTCAAACTTACCCAGAAGACTCACAGATACAACAGCATCAGAATCTTGAATCTCAACCTTCTGCCGCCTTTCCCAAGCTAGTTTCTTTCAGGGGCCACATAGGGGCCCCAAATCACAACAGCTCAAATCAGCGTCCCACACCCATCATACAGTTGTATTTTGGTATTAAAACTCCATTTAAAACTTATTAGGTGGCTGTTAGCTCATAAAGTCCACAAAGGAGCTTTACACACTCGCTTAGGCTTGAGAAGCAAGAGAGTCCTGTTCAGTGAAATATGGTGTATCAAATTGGTATTTTTGTTGTAAAGAAGAAATCTGGTGAAACACTCTGCCCTGTGACTGATCTGTGTAAAAACAACAGAAAGTGAGTAAATTTGACTCCAAAGTACAACAGGTCACTGGAAGCCATCAACTCAGTGTGTACAGGCTAAAACAGCCTGCTTCTACCTTTTAGAGGCATTCATGTAGAAATCTCTACATGAGTCCTGTTCAGTGAATATGGGTGTATTATTTTGAAATTTTTTGTTGTATAGAAGAGATCAAGTGAAACACTCTGCCCTGTGACTGATCTGTGTAAAACAACATAAAGTGAGTTAAATTTGACTCCAAAGTCCAACAGGTCACTGGAAGCCATCAACGCAGTGTGTACAGGCTAAAACAGCCTGCTTCTACATTTTAGAGGCATTCATGTAGAAATCTCTACATGAGTCCTGTCAGTGAAATACGGGTGTATTATTTTGATATTTGTTGTTGTAAAGGTAGATCTGGTGAAACACTCTGCCCTGTGACTGATCTGTGTAAAACAACAGAAAGTGAGTTAAATTTGACTCCAAAGTCCAACAGTCTCTGGAAGCCATCAACGCAGTGTGTACAGCTAAAACAGCCTGCTTCTACCTTTTAGAGTCATTCATGTAGAAATCTCTACATGAGTCCTGTTCAGTGAAATATGGGTGTATTATTTTCAAATTTTTTGTTGTATAGAAGAGATCAAGTGAAACACTCGCCTGTGACTGATCTGTGTAAAACAACATAAAGTGAGTTAAATTTGACTCCAAAGTCCAACAGGTCACTGGAACCATCAACGCAGTGTGTACAGGCTAAAACAGCCTGCTTCTACATTTTAGAGGCATTCATGTAGAAATCTCTACATGAGTCCTGTTCAGTGAAATACGGGTGTATTATTTTGATATTTTTGTTGTAAGGTGAGATCTGGTGAAACACTCTGCCCTGTGACTGATCTGTGTAAAACACAGAAAGTGAGTTAAATATGACTCCAAAATAACAGGTCACTGGAAGCCATCAACTCAGTGTGTACAGGCTAAAAAGCCTGCTTCTACCTTTTAGAGGCTTTCATGTAGAACTCTGAGTTGAGCTCCAAATGGCTTCAAACATACCCGAAGACTCACAGAGACAACACCATCAAGAATATTGAATCTCAACCTTCTGCCGCCTTTCCCAACTAGTTTCTTTCAGGGGCCACTAGGGGCCCCAAATCACAACAGCTCAAATCAGCGTCCCACACCCTCATACAGTTGTATTTTGGTATTAAAACTCCATTTAGAACTTATTAGTGGCTGTTAGCTCATAAGTCCACAAAAGGAGCTTTACACACTCGCTTAGGCTTGAGAAGCAAGAGAGTCCTGTCAGTGAAATGGGTATATCAATTGGTATTTTTGTTGTAAAGAAAAATCTGGTGAAACACTCTGCCATGTGACTGATCTGTGTAAAACACAGAAGTGGTTAAATTTGACTCCAAAGTCCAACAGGTCACTGAAGTTTGTGGTATGATAGTTTAGTTCTTGAATTAGATTCAGTATGTGGTATGATAGATTGTGTTCTTGGAATCAGGTCACATTTGTTTTATTAGAATTAGGATGCAGTTTTTGGTATGACAGATTGTATTCTTGAAATCAGGATAGGGTTTGTGGAATGAAAGATTGGGTTCTTGGAATTAGAGGCTGTGTTCGAAACGGGCTAAAGTGCTGTCTCAAAAGGTGTCTACAGGACAGCGAGGCATCGAGTGCTGTTCGAAACGGCTCGAACGATCTTTTCCTGTCTCCTGAGATGCCGTCACACTGCTCCAGTAATGGACAGTTTTGAAGGCAGCATCGATGGTGACCTGATGCTGACTATTACCCATAAAGCAGCGCGCTGCGGCTGCGGCCGCCGGCTTTCGAAAACTGGTCAAGATGGCAGACAAATAAGCCGAATTTGTACACAAATATACGGTTTTAAAAGCTTTTAGTATTTTTCTTGCTTCGATTTTGAAAATCTAGCGAGAACTAACACTGAACTGTAATATCAGCTCTGACTGTAACCAACCAAGTTTGTTCAGTATGATTTCTGAGGCGATTGGTTCTTGGAATTAAATACAGTTTGTGGTATGATAGATTGTGGTCTTGGAATTAGATACAGTTTTTGGAATAAAAGACTGTACTCTTGAATTAGATATTGGAATTAGATACATTATGTAGTATGTGCAAGAGGATTAGGATCTAGGATTAGATTTTTAAATTCTGAGATTAAAGCAGAATTCTGAGATAAAAGTCAGAATTCTGAGATTAAAGTCAGAATTCTGAGAAAAAAGTCAGAATTCTGAGATTAATGTATATGTGCAGGCCTCTGTAAAGATGTGGCAACCACAGTCTCTAATTTCCATTTTGCAGTGACTGTATTTCTCTCACATGTAACAGAAATATAGTTTCTAATGTTTAGTACAGAATCTAATCTTGAGTGCAGTTTCTAATGTTCAGTAGCTTCAGACAATTTAGACAGTCTAACTGTACCGGAAGTTGTATATTGTATATTGTATATTGTTGTTGGTAAGCGGTGCTCACTTGAACACCACAGGGCTTTGACCAAGCGTCAACATGTAACATCGGGAGTGAAACTGTTGCCTGAGATGAGATTGTTTTGGACATGTCTACAAACCTGGCCCTTAGGTTAGGCACACACCCTTGTGATGCTAGATTTGGGATAATGGCTTTGGGGTGGGCTGTCATACCTTTAAGATGCCTTTAACAACACTGTTGTGTTGTTTGTGTGTGTATGGGACACATTGTATGCCTGGGATTAGACAAGATTCTGTAAACTCTATTTTGGACTAAAACAACCTGACTGACTGAGGAATACTAAATGTCTCCACACAGAAAATGTATACAGCATACAGTTTTTTGCATTGCATGCATTTATTTGGCTGAAAAAATATTTTAGATGTCTTTCAAAGGAGCTACTCACATTAGACATTGTGTTCCCATCTTGAATTCTGTATAGAGAATCGGGTACACTTTGTGAAAAATTAGATTCTATTTTAGAAGATTTAGACAATTGGATTTCATTCTGGAGTCAAATTAAAAATACGATTTCATCTTGGATTCTAACATACTACATCTGTAAAACTAAAAGCATTCTACCTGAACAGGAAGATTGTTTAGACACATAAAAAAATGCATTAATTCTTTATAAAAACAGCTTTGTGTGAATTTGAAACATTCTGTCTCCTGAAAGAATGGTGGAAGCAAACCCCCGAAACATAACTTTCCTTTCAGAATTTTTACAGGGTTCACAAAAAAAGTCTTTGTAAGTTTAGCACTCAATTTCTGGTTAAAAGATGCTATTCAAGTTTCCTGTAGCATATTGTGACTCCTATGCCTTTATCCTTTAGGTCGCTGCAGTTTATTACCTTTTTCTATTCCCCGTCCAAGTAACAGACTACAGACATTTTTGTACTAGCAAACAATCTTTATTGAACTTGTGTGTATAGAACCCTTTCCTGATCTCAAGGCATCAAATACCAATATTTCAGAACGAATTACAAGCGTCTGTATTTGGTGGTGGGGGCTGTAAATTTCATTTTGATGTCTTTAACAGTGTTTTTTTCTTGTGTGTGTGTGTGTGTGTGTTTGTGTGTGTGTGTGTGTGTGACAGAAAATTAGGACTCCACTTGGATGGCAGGAAGTTGGAGCCACAAAAGGAGCTTTACACCTCGCTTCGGCTTGAGAAGCAAAGAGTCCTGTTTCAGTGAAATATGGGTGTATCAAATTGGTATTTTTTGTTGTAAAGATGAATCTGGTGAAACACTCTGTCCTGTGACTGATCTGTGTAAACACAGAAAGTGAGTTAAATTTTGACTCCAAAAGGTCTCTGAAGCCATCAACTCAGTGTGTACAGCTAAAACAGCCTGCTTCTACCTTTGAGAGGCTTTCATGTAGAAATCTCTGAGTTGAGCTCAAATGGCTTCAAACTTACCCAGAAGACTCACAGATACAACAGCATCAAGATCTTGAATCTCAACCTTCTGCCGCCTTTCCCAAGCTAGTTTCTTTCAGGGGCCATAGGGGCCCCAAATCACAACAGCTCAAATCAGCGTCCCACACCCATCATACAGTTGTATTTTGGTATTAAAACTCCATTTAAAACTTATTAGGTGGCTGTTAGCTCATAAGTCCACAAAAGGCTTTACACACTCGCTTAGGCTTGAGAAGCAAGAGATCCTGTTCAGTGAAATATGGGTGTATCAAATTGGTATTTTTTGTTGTAAAGAAGATCTGGTGAAACACTCTGCCCTGTGACTGATCTGTGTAAAACAACAGAAAGTGAGTTAAATTTGACTCCAAAGTACAACAGGTCACTGGAAGCCATCAAC
>NW_024040623.1:0-24843 GCF_014851395.1 Micropterus salmoides | reverse complement strand
GTAGGTTTTTGCCTTTCTGGGGACTCTGGAGGCGCATCACAGGACAGTGCACCAGACTGGCTAACGCAGAGCTTTGTAGACGTTAGCCAGCTCTTTTTCCCTTCCCCTAACCAGCCAGCCCGTGTGGTCCTCTAGAGGGCCTCACGGGGGTGGAGACACTCTACCCAGCCCAAATCCTCACCTTAACCTCAGTACTTACCGTGACTCACTGAAATCCTCAATTGGAAAGACTCAAGCAGAAGAATCCTGGAAACCTAAAATAGACAGCCTCAAGCTGAAGTTAAAAAGGAAAATATTGACCGTGTTCGAACCTCATTCAAGTGAAACCTAAAGAAAAAGGACACTTAAAGATGCCACTCTGCAAAGCCTGATGAAGGACAAATAGTTCTCCGAAACGTTGCAACAAGGCAGAGTGAAGCAGGACCAAGTAGGCCTGGATTAATAGGACAGGAAGATAGGAAAATTCATCGTAAGACATCCAAGTAGGATGCAGAAATTACAGGATTCGTGAAGTCCAATTTTTTGAACACATGCAAAGGTAATGCACTTTTGTCATTTATTATGGGAAATGTGGGAAATGCTTCAAAACTCAAACAAGGAGGGAGTGTTTTTGCCTTTCTGGGGACTCTGGAGGCGCATCACAGGACAGTGCACCAGACTGGCTAACGCAGAGCTTTGTAAGACGTTAGCCAGCTCTTTTTCCCTTCCCCTAACCAGCCAGCGCCGTGTGTGTCCTCTAGAGGGCCTCACGGGGGTGGAGACACTCTTACCCAGCCCAAATCCCTCACCTTAACCTCAGTACTTACCGTGACTCACTGAAATCCTCAATTGGAAAAGACTCAAGCAGAAGAATCCTGGAAACCTAAAATAGACAGCCTCAAGCTGAAGTTAAAAAGGAAATATTGACCGTGTTCGAACCTCATTCAAGTGAAACCTAAAGAAAAAGGACACTTAAAGATGCCACTCTGCAAAGCCTGATGAAGGACAAATAGTTCTCCGAAACGTTGCAACAAGGCAGAGTGAAGCAGGACCAAGTAGGCCTGGATTAATAGGACAGGAAGATAGGAAAATTCATCGTAAGACATCCAAGTAGGATGCAGAAATTACAGGATTCGTGAAGTCCAATTTTTGAACACATGCAAAGGTAATGCACTTTTGTCATTTATTATGGGAAATGTGGGAAATGCTTCAAAACTCAAACAAGGAGGAGTGTTTTTGCCTTTCTGGGGACTCTGGAGGCGCATCACAGGACAGTGCACCAGACTGGCTAACGCAGAGCTTTGTAAGACGTTAGCCAGCTCTTTTCCCTTCCCCTAACCAGCCAGCGCCGTGTGTGTCCTCTAGAGGGCCTCACGGGGTGGAGACACTCTTACCCAGCCCAAATCCCTCACCTTAACCTCAGTACTTACCGTGACTCACTGAAATCCTCAATTGGAAAAGACTCAAGCAGAAGAATCCTGGAAACCTAAAATAGACAGCCTCAAGCTGAAGTTAAAAAGGAAATATTGACCGTGTTCGAACCTCATTCAAGTGAAACCTAAAGAAAAAGGACACTTAAAGATGCCACTCTGCAAAGCCTGATGAAGGACAAATAGTTCTCCGAAACGTTGCAACAAGGCAGAGTGAAGCAGGACCAAGTAGGCCTGGATTAATAGGACAGGAAGATAGGAAAATTCATCGTAAGACATCCAAGTAGGATGCAGAAATTACAGGATTCGTGAAGTCCAATTTTTTGAACACATGCAAAGGTAATGCACTTTTGTCATTTATTATGGGAAATGTGGGAAATGCTTCAAAACTCAAACAAGGAGGGAGTGTTTTTGCCTTTCTGGGGACTCTGGAGGCGCATCACAGGACAGTGCACCAGACTGGCTAACGCAGAGCTTTGTAAGACGTTAGCCAGCTCTTTTTCCCTTCCCCTAACCAGCCAGCGCCGTGTGTGTCCTCTAGAGGGCCTCACGGGGTGGAGACACTCTTACCCAGCCCAAATCCCTCACCTTAACCTCAGTACTTACCGTGACTCACTGAAATCCTCAATTGGAAAAGACTCAAGCAGAAGAATCCTGGAAACCTAAAATAGACAGCCTCAAGCTGAAGTTAAAAAGGAAAATATTGACCGTGTTCGAACCTCATTCAAGTGAAACCTAAAGAAAAAGGACACTTAAAGATGCCACTCTGCAAAGCCTGATGAAGGACAAATAGTTCTCCGAAACGTTGCAACAAGGCAGAGTGAAGCAGGACCAAGTAGGCCTGGATTAATAGGACAGGAAGATAGGAAAATTCATCGTAAGACATCCAAGTAGGATGCAGAAATTACAGGATTCGTGAAGTCCAATTTTTTGAACACATGCAAAGGTAATGCACTTTTGTCATTTATTATGGGAAATGTGGGAAATGCTTCAAAACTCAAACAAGGAGGGAGTGTTTTTGCCTTTCTGGGGACTCTGGAGGCGCATCACAGGACAGTGCACCAGACTGGCTAACGCAGAGCTTTGTAAGACGTTAGCCAGCTCTTTTTCCCTTCCCCTAACCAGCCAGCGCCGTGTGTGTCCTCTAGAGGGCCTCACGGGGGTGGAGACACTCTTACCCAGCCCAAATCCCTCACCTTAACCTCAGTACTTACCGTGACTCACTGAAATCCTCAATTGGAAAAGACTCAAGCAGAAGAATCCTGGAAACCTAAAATAGACAGCCTCAAGCTGAAGTTAAAAAGGAAAATATTGACCGTGTTCGAACCTCATTCAAGTGAAACCTAAAGAAAAAGGACACTTAAAGATGCCACTCTGCAAAGCCTGATGAAGGACAAATAGTTCTCCGAAACGTTGCAACAAGGCAGAGTGAAGCAGGACCAAGTAGGCCTGGATTAATAGGACAGGAAGATAGGAAAATTCATCGTAAGACATCCAAGTAGGATGCAGAAATTACAGGATTCGTGAAGTCCAATTTTTTGAACACATGCAAAGGTAATGCACTTTTGTCATTTATTATGGGAAATGTGGGAAATGCTTCAAAACTCAAACAAGGAGGGAGTGTTTTTGCCTTTCTGGGGACTCTGGAGGCGCATCACAGGACAGTGCACCAGACTGGCTAACGCAGAGCTTTGTAAGACGTTAGCCAGCTCTTTTTCCCTTCCCCTAACCCTAAACCTAAAATAGAAAGCCTCAAGTGGAAGTTAAAAAGGAAAATATTGACCGTGTTCGAACCTCATTCAAGTGAAACCTAAAGAAAAAGGAAACTTAAAGATGCCACTCTGTAAAGCCTGATGAAGGACAAATAGTTCTCCGAAACGTTGCAACAAGGCAGAGTGAAGCAGGACCAAGTAGGCCTGGATTAATAGGACAGGAAGATAGGAAAATTCATCGTAAGACATCCAAGTAGGATGCAGACATTAAAGGATTCGTGAAGTCCAATTTTTTGAACAAAGGCAAAGGTAATGCACTTTTGTCTTTTATTATGGGAAATGTGGGAAATGCTTAAAACTCAAACAAGGAGCGAGTGTTTTTGCCTTTCTGGGGTCTCTGGAGGCGCATCACAGGACAGTGCACCAGACTGGCTAACGCAGAGCTTTGTAAGTCGTTAGCCAGCTCTTTTTCCCCTTCCCCTAACCAGCCAGTGCCGTGTGTGACCTCTGGATGGCCCCACGGGGGCGGGGACACTCTTACCCAGCCCAAATCCCTCACCTTAACCTCAGTACTTACCGTGACTCACTGAAAACCTCAATTGGAAAAGCCTCAAGCAGAAGATCCTGGAAACCTAAAATAGAAAGCCTCAAGTGGAAGTTAAAAAGGAAAATATTGACCGTGTTCGAACCTCATTCAAGTGAAACCTAAAGAAAAAGGAACTTAAAGATGCCACTCTGTAAAGCCTGATGAAGGACAAATAGTTCTCCGAAACGTTGCAACAAGGCAGAGTGAAGCAGGACCAAGTAGGCCTGGATTAATAGGACAGGAAGATAGGAAAATTCATCGTAAGACATCCAAGTAGGATGCAGACATTAAAGGATTCGTGAAGTCCAATTTTTTGAACAAAGGCAAAGGTAATGCACTTTTGTCTTTTATTATGGGAAATGTGGGAAATGCTTAAAACTCAAACAAGGAGCGAGTGTTTTTGCCTTTCTGGGGTCTCTGGAGGCGCATCACAGGACAGTGCACCAGACTGGCTAACGCAGAGCTTTGTAAGTCGTTAGCCAGCTCTTTTTCCCCTTCCCCTAACCAGCCAGTGCCGTGTGTGACCTCTGGATGGCCCCACGGGGGCGGGGACACTCTTACCCAGCCCAAATCCCTCACCTTAACCTCAGTACTTACCGTGACTCACTGAAAACCTCAATTGGAAAAGCCTCAAGCAGAAGATCCTGGAAACCTAAAATAGAAAGCCTCAAGTGGAAGTTAAAAAGGAAAATATTGACCGTGTTCGAACCTCATTCAAGTGAAACCTAAAGAAAAAGGAAACTTAAAGATGCCACTCTGTAAAGCCTGATGAAGGACAAATAGTTCTCCGAAACGTTGCAACAAGGCAGAGTGAAGCAGGACCAAGTAGGCCTGGATTAATAGGACAGGAAGATAGGAAAATTCTCGTAAGACATCCAAGTAGGATGCAGACATTAAAGGATTCGTGAAGTCCAATTTTTTGAACAAAGGCAAAGGTAATGCACTTTTGTCTTTTATTATGGGAAATGTGGGAAATGCTTAAAACTCAAACAAGGAGCGAGTGTTTTTGCCTTTCTGGGGTCTCTGGAGGCGCATCACAGGACAGTGCACCAGACTGGCTAACGCAGAGCTTTGTAAGTCGTTAGCCAGCTCTTTTTCCCCTTCCCCTAACCAGCCAGTGCCGTGTGTGACCTCTGGATGGCCCCACGGGGGGCGGGGACACTCTTACCCAGCCCAAATCCCTCACCTTAACCTCAGTACTTACCGTGACTCACTGAAAACCTCAATTGGAAAAGCCTCAAGCAGAAGATCCTGGAAACCTAAAATAGAAAGCCTCAAGTGGAAGTTAAAAAGGAAAATATTGACCGTGTTCGAACCTCATTCAAGTGAAACCTAAAGAAAAAGGAAACTTAAAGATGCCACTCTGTAAAGCCTGATGAAGGACAAATAGTTCTCCGAAACGTTGCAACAAGGCAGAGTGAAGCAGGACCAAGTAGGCCTGGATTAATAGGACAGGAAGATAGGAAAATTCTCGTAAGACATCCAAGTAGGATGCAGACATTAAAGGATTCGTGAAGTCCAATTTTTTGAACAAAGGCAAAGGTAATGCACTTTTGTCTTTTATTATGGGAAATGTGGGAAATGCTTAAAACTCAAACAAGGAGCGAGTGTTTTTGCCTTTCTGGGGTCTCTGGAGGCGCATCACAGGACAGTGCACCAGACTGGCTAACGCAGAGCTTTGTAAGTCGTTAGCCAGCTCTTTTCCCCTTCCCCTAACCAGCCAGTGCCGTGTGTGACCTCTGGATGGCCCCACGGGGGGCGGGGACACTCTTACCCAGCCCAAATCCCTCACCTTAACCTCAGTACTTACCGTGACTCACTGAAAACCTCAATTGGAAAAGCCTCAAGCAGAAGATCCTGGAAACCTAAAATAGAAAGCCTCAAGTGGAAGTTAAAAAGGAAAATATTGACCGTGTTCGAACCTCATTCAAGTGAAACCTAAAGAAAAAGGAACTTAAAGATGCCACTCTGTAAAGCCTGATGAAGGACAAATAGTTCTCCGAAACGTTGCAACAAGGCAGAGTGAAGCAGGACCAAGTAGGCCTGGATTAATAGGACAGGAAGATAGGAAAATTCTCGTAAGACATCCAAGTAGGATGCAGACATTAAAGGATTCGTGAAGTCCAATTTTTTGAACAAAGGCAAAGGTAATGCACTTTTGTCTTTTATTATGGGAAATGTGGGAAATGCTTAAAACTCAAACAAGGAGCGAGTGTTTTTGCCTTTCTGGGGTCTCTGGAGGCGCATCACAGGACAGTGCACCAGACTGGCTAACGCAGAGCTTTGTAAGTCGTTAGCCAGCTCTTTTTCCCCTTCCCCTAACCAGCCAGTGCCGTGTGTGACCTCTGGATGGCCCCACGGGGGCGGGGACACTCTTACCCAGCCCAAATCCCTCACCTTAACCTCAGTACTTACCGTGACTCACTGAAAACCTCAATTGGAAAAGCCTCAAGCAGAAGATCCTGGAAACCTAAAATAGAAAGCCTCAAGTGGAAGTTAAAAAGGAAAATATTGACCGTGTTCGAACCTCATTCAAGTGAAACCTAAAGAAAAAGGAAACTTAAAGATGCCACTCTGTAAAGCCTGATGAAGGACAAATAGTTCTCCGAAACGTTGCAACAAGGCAGAGTGAAGCAGGACCAAGTAGGCCTGGATTAATAGGACAGGAAGATAGGAAAATTCTCGTAAGACATCCAAGTAGGATGCAGACATTAAAGGATTCGTGAAGTCCAATTTTTTGAACAAAGGCAAAGGTAATGCACTTTTGTCTTTTATTATGGGAAATGTGGGAAATGCTTAAAACTCAAACAAGGAGCGAGTGTTTTTGCCTTTCTGGGGTCTCTGGAGGCGCATCACAGGACAGTGCACCAGACTGGCTAACGCAGAGCTTTGTAAGTCGTTAGCCAGCTCTTTTTCCCCTTCCCCTAACCAGCCAGTGCCGTGTGTGACCTCTGGATGGCCCCACGGGGGGCGGGGACACTCTTACCCAGCCCAAATCCCTCACCTTAACCTCAGTACTTACCGTGACTCACTGAAAACCTCAATTGGAAAAGCCTCAAGCAGAAGATCCTGGAAACCTAAAATAGAAAGCCTCAAGTGGAAGTTAAAAAGGAAAATATTGACCGTGTTCGAACCTCATTCAAGTGAAACCTAAAGAAAAAGGAAACTTAAAGATGCCACTCTGTAAAGCCTGATGAAGGACAAATAGTTCTCCGAAACGTTGCAACAAGGCAGAGTGAAGCAGGACCAAGTAGGCCTGGATTAATAGGACAGGAAGATAGGAAAATTCTCGTAAGACATCCAAGTAGGATGCAGACATTAAAGGATTCGTGAAGTCCAATTTTTTGAACAAAGGCAAAGGTAATGCACTTTTGTCTTTTATTATGGGAAATGTGGGAAATGCTTAAAACTCAAACAAGGAGCGAGTGTTTTTGCCTTTCTGGGGTCTCTGGAGGCGCATCACAGGACAGTGCACCAGACTGGCTAACGCAGAGCTTTGTAAGTCGTTAGCCAGCTCTTTTTCCCTTCCCCTAACCAGCCAGTGCCGTGTGTGACCTCTGGATGGCCCCACGGGGGGCGGGGACACTCTTACCCAGCCCAAATCCCTCACCTTAACCTCAGTACTTACCGTGACTCACTGAAAACCTCAATTGGAAAAGCCTCAAGCAGAAGATCCTGGAAACCTAAAATAGAAAGCCTCAAGTGGAAGTTAAAAAGGAAAATATTGACCGTGTTCGAACCTCATTCAAGTGAAACCTAAAGAAAAAGGAAACTTAAAGATGCCACTCTGTAAAGCCTGATGAAGGACAAATAGTTCTCCGAAACGTTGCAACAAGGCAGAGTGAAGCAGGACCAAGTAGGCCTGGATTAATAGGACAGGAAGATAGGAAAATTCATCGTAAGACATCCAAGTAGGATGCAGACATTAAAGGATTCGTGAAGTCCAATTTTTTGAACAAAGGCAAAGGTAATGCACTTTTGTCTTTTATTATGGGAAATGTGGGAAATGCTTAAAACTCAAACAAGGAGCGAGTGTTTTTGCCTTTCTGGGGTCTCTGGAGGCGCATCACAGGACAGTGCACCAGACTGGCTAACGCAGAGCTTTGTAAGTCGTTAGCCAGCTCTTTTTCCCCTTCCCCTAACCAGCCAGTGCCGTGTGTGACCTCTGGATGGCCCCACGGGGGGCGGGGACACTCTTACCCAGCCCAAATCCCTCACCTTAACCTCAGTACTTACCGTGACTCACTGAAAACCTCAATTGGAAAAGCCTCAAGCAGAAGATCCTGGAAACCTAAAATAGAAAGCCTCAAGTGGAAGTTAAAAAGGAAAATATTGACCGTGTTCGAACCTCATTCAAGTGAAACCTAAAGAAAAAGGAAACTTAAAGATGCCACTCTGTAAAGCCTGATGAAGGACAAATAGTTCTCCGAAACGTTGCAACAAGGCAGAGTGAAGCAGGACCAAGTAGGCCTGGATTAATAGGACAGGAAGATAGGAAAATTCTCGTAAGACATCCAAGTAGGATGCAGACATTAAAGGATTCGTGAAGTCCAATTTTTTGAACAAAGGCAAAGGTAATGCACTTTTGTCTTTTATTATGGGAAATGTGGGAAATGCTTAAAACTCAAACAAGGAGCGAGTGTTTTTGCCTTTCTGGGGTCTCTGGAGGCGCATCACAGGACAGTGCACCAGACTGGCTAACGCAGAGCTTTGTAAGTCGTTAGCCAGCTCTTTTTCCCCTTCCCCTAACCAGCCAGTGCCGTGTGTGACCTCTGGATGGCCCCACGGGGGGCGGGGACACTCTTACCCAGCCCAAATCCCTCACCTTAACCTCAGTACTTACCGTGACTCACTGAAAACCTCAATTGGAAAAGCCTCAAGCAGAAGATCCTGGAAACCTAAAATAGAAAGCCTCAAGTGGAAGTTAAAAAGGAAAATATTGACCGTGTTCGAACCTCATTCAAGTGAAACCTAAAGAAAAAGGAAACTTAAAGATGCCACTCTGTAAAGCCTGATGAAGGACAAATAGTTCTCCGAAACGTTGCAACAAGGCAGAGTGAAGCAGGACCAAGTAGGCCTGGATTAATAGGACAGGAAGATAGGAAAATTCTCGTAAGACATCCAAGTAGGATGCAGACATTAAAGGATTCGTGAAGTCCAATTTTTTGAACAAAGGCAAAGGTAATGCACTTTTGTCTTTTATTATGGGAAATGTGGGAAATGCTTAAAACTCAAACAAGGAGCGAGTGTTTTTGCCTTTCTGGGGTCTCTGGAGGCGCATCACAGGACAGTGCACCAGACTGGCTAACGCAGAGCTTTGTAAGTCGTTAGCCAGCTCTTTTTCCCCTTCCCCTAACCAGCCAGTGCCGTGTGTGACCTCTGGATGGCCCCACGGGGGGCGGGGACACTCTTACCCAGCCCAAATCCCTCACCTTAACCTCAGTACTTACCGTGACTCACTGAAAACCTCAATTGGAAAAGCCTCAAGCAGAAGATCCTGGAAACCTAAAATAGAAAGCCTCAAGTGGAAGTTAAAAAGGAAAATATTGACCGTGTTCGAACCTCATTCAAGTGAAACCTAAAGAAAAAGGAAACTTAAAGATGCCACTCTGTAAAGCCTGATGAAGGACAAATAGTTCTCCGAAACGTTGCAACAAGGCAGAGTGAAGCAGGACCAAGTAGGCCTGGATTAATAGGACAGGAAGATAGGAAAATTCTCGTAAGACATCCAAGTAGGATGCAGACATTAAAGGATTCGTGAAGTCCAATTTTTTGAACAAAGGCAAAGGTAATGCACTTTTGTCTTTTATTATGGGAAATGTGGGAAATGCTTAAAACTCAAACAAGGAGCGAGTGTTTTTGCCTTTCTGGGGTCTCTGGAGGCGCATCACAGGACAGTGCACCAGACTGGCTAACGCAGAGCTTTGTAAGTCGTTAGCCAGCTCTTTTTCCCCTTCCCCTAACCAGCCAGTGCCGTGTGTGACCTCTGGATGGCCCCACGGGGGGCGGGGACACTCTTACCCAGCCCAAATCCCTCACCTTAACCTCAGTACTTACCGTGACTCACTGAAAACCTCAATTGGAAAAGCCTCAAGCAGAAGATCCTGGAAACCTAAAATAGAAAGCCTCAAGTGGAAGTTAAAAAGGAAAATATTGACCGTGTTCGAACCTCATTCAAGTGAAACCTAAAGAAAAAGGAAACTTAAAGATGCCACTCTGTAAAGCCTGATGAAGGACAAATAGTTCTCCGAAACGTTGCAACAAGGCAGAGTGAAGCAGGACCAAGTAGGCCTGGATTAATAGGACAGGAAGATAGGAAAATTCATCGTAAGACATCCAAGTAGGATGCAGACATTAAAGGATTCGTGAAGTCCAATTTTTTGAACAAAGGCAAAGGTAATGCACTTTTGTCTTTTATTATGGGAAATGTGGGAAATGCTTAAAACTCAAACAAGGAGCGAGTGTTTTTGCCTTTCTGGGGTCTCTGGAGGCGCATCACAGGACAGTGCACCAGACTGGCTAACGCAGAGCTTTGTAAGTCGTTAGCCAGCTCTTTTTCCCCTTCCCTTAACCACTTGACCCTCTGACCTAAACCTAACCAATCAGGACACTGCAACTATTGTAATTGATACACACTGAAGTGTTAATTTCCACCTGATTTAGCACTACAGTTACTTTAGGTTAAATAACTACAAAAATGGCCACCCACTAGATGACGTCACTGGAGGACTTCTCACCTCCCAGGAAGTGGGAAGGGTCAAGGGTAACATATTTTGGTGACTTCCTGTCCCGCTCTCAGACCTTGTTTTCGCTCGTCTTTGGACTACAGAACTCAACGCACAGTAAGAATTTTATGCCTGAAGAAGGTCTTTTTAAAGACCGAAACGTTGCATTCTTGCAAGATTATTATTATATATATTTTTATTATTATAATAAAACCTTGCAAACGAACCATCACGACTCGCTTTTTTTACTTTTTCACTGTTTAGCTTAGTTTTGAAGTGCTAGCTAGCTGTCTTCCCGACACTGCCACACACTGAAAAACCTGCTGAACACCGCGAACATGACGCACCGAGGAGAGGAGGACTGGACGCGGGTCCACTACCGACGCGGACGGATGCAGCAGCGGGGCCGCTCGCCACCTTCACGGGTAAGAGAGAGCCCGTATTCCCGCCGCTACCATGAGCCGCGGCAGCCTCCCCGCTCCTACGCAGCGGCCGTCAGGGCCCCGCCAGCTACGCGGACCTACCGCCGCGAGCCCCCGCGCCGAGAGGACCATCGCGGACCGCCAGTCCATCACCGCCGCGGACCTCCACCGGTCCGAACCAGGACCGACTTCTCCAGACGCAGCAACAGGTACGAGGGGTTCAATAGAGCGACCCGAGGGCAACGCGGCACAGGCGACCCTCCGCCGTCTGACCCAGACTTTACCTTAAGAACCAGAGTGGTTTACAGACTGATCAAAGCTAAACACCACCTTAGCAATGTCATGGCACCAGAACCACCCAACTCCATCACTAAGATGACCCACAATCTGGCCACTGTTATCAAACCGGCGGCTCCAAACGCCACGACCCTGTCACTCATTGACGGTAACGCCAGAAACTGGGCCTACAACACACTACTGATACTCAGGGACCACTACAGGGACTGCATTCAGACGGACCTGCAGATACTGGTAGAGTTAGAAGTGACTGACTGGCGAGAGAACTTTGAGGTGGCCTCGGCCTGGGCCAGACGCCATTTTGGGCGCAGACTGCACCAAGATACGCTGGATGACACACAGGTGCTTCTGATCCAGCGCCTCTCCAGAGCCCCACCGGCTCACGCTGAGCCTGACCCGCCAGCCCACCCTCCCGCAGCAGCACACGCAGTAGTAGTGGACCCGACCTTAACGGTGGCCAGCACCACACAGACAGACAACGCACAGCCCCCCACACACACACAGACTCAGACGGCGACAGCTCTGCCCCCCGGGCCGGTTGGCATTCAACCTGGGACTGCTCAGACTCTACGGCCACCGGTGGACCCACCTTCTACGCCGGCGGCTCCGCCGCCCACACCAGCGGCTCCAGAACCTGCACAACCACCTGCCGCCACCCAGCCTCCACACCGGCCGCCTGCAGCGCAGCGGAACCCACCGCCAGCTCGTCAGCTCAACGTGACAGCGGAGGTACACGCCCCACCTGCAGTGGACCTCCTCCTGCCAGACATCTCAACACCGGCCGGACCGTGTCTCCTCTCCAAGGCCACGATGACGGAGCAGAGGACGGACGGGCCCACGGATCCTCAGTCTCCTCCTTTCCTCCCTTCTCTCCCTCCTGACTTTCTCTCCTCTCCCCTCACCTGTCTGTCTGCACCTGTCCTCCCTCCCTCTCTCTCTCCTTCCTCTGGGATCGTCCCTGACACGCAGCTGGAGCCCAAGGAGCAGAGACCTAAGCGCACCACGAGGCGCCGGAGCGTGGCCCCCAGCTCACCTCAGCCTCCAGCTCCTCCTGAGGACCCCAGCACCACGGCCACGGCTGACGAGGCAACCATGGTGGAGGCATCTCCGCAGGTGGCACCTCTGCCTCCTGCCCCAAAACCTGCTTTGGGGCCTGTTCAGAGACAGCTGAGCTTTGGCCCACCTGCAGCTGCTGCTGCCATAGCAGCAAACACACCGGTACGTCGCCCCACACGACACATTAACACCACCAGGAAAATGAAAGAGTGGTGCCTGTCAGCCAGGAGCAAGTGGCTGATCATTGGGGATTCAAATGTCGCCAGGTTTCCCCCTTTCCAATGCCCTGACCTGCAAATAGACAGCTTCCCTGGGGCCACGTTCAGGCACGCAGAAGCCATTTTGGCGAGGACCAACGTGTCCGCAAACATTGAAAAACTGGTGCTCTCTTTTGGGGTAAACAACAGGGCACAAAAAACAATGACCACTGTTAAACAGGTACAGGGCAATCAGGATGGCGAAGCTGGCTTTTCCCCAGGCCACAGTCATGGTGCCGGAGATTAATTTCTCCAGACACCTACCTCACGCAGAGCAGGAGAACCTCAGACAGCTTAATCAGTACATTACTAACAATCAGCTGTTTCTCCCTGCTCTCTCAAGGAACGACTTCACCACCGAGAGGGACGGCATCCACTGGTCTCACTCCACGGCCCAGCACATGCTGGACCACTGGCTGGAGTCGTTAAAGTAGCTACCCCCGTGAACACACGTCCTCAGACGGGGGGTAAAAATGTAATTAATTTGTGTAAATGTTTTATTTTGTCTGCAGCCCAGTTTGCTCTACTTAGCAGGGGACTGAACTTCATCCCAACGACCAGCAGCGACCCAAATCTCAAAAAACAAATCCGATTTGACCTACAACAGTACCACAGACGACTGAAATTGGCAACCTACTTTGAGCACAGGCCTGACACACAACGACCACTCTTCACTCCCAAGTCCCAGTGGGTCCCCCTAAAGGTAAACTACCCCCAGACATTGACGCACTTATCCAGACAGACTTGCACTACTTCCAAGACCAATTCAGATTCGGCTGGGTTAAACAAAAT
The DNA here is from genome assembly GCF_014851395.1 of Micropterus salmoides. Taxonomy (NCBI): domain Eukaryota; kingdom Metazoa; phylum Chordata; class Actinopteri; order Centrarchiformes; family Centrarchidae; genus Micropterus; species Micropterus salmoides. The sequence goes on along the minus strand of NW_024040623.1, from coordinate 11,587 downwards.
TTGAACAAATATGAATTTGAGGCACTAGAACAATTAAGACGGAATAAGGACATTGTGATTAAACCAGCAGACAAGGGCAGCGCAGTAATTATTATGGACAGGGAACAGTACCTATGGGAGGGCTACAGACAGCTACATGACACGACCTACTACTCCAAACTAAAGAAGCCCATCTACAAGGACACCACTCCACTGACGGACAAGATTATACAATCACTCCAAGACAAGAAATTCATCAACCACAAACAGACTCTATACCTGAAGGGGGACAGCGAACCTCGACCCAGACTGTTTTACATGCTGCCTAAAATACACAAGGACCCTGCTAAGTGGAGCAAACCTCACGAGATCCCTCCAGGACGTCCCATTGTGTCCGATTGCAGCAGTGAGACGTATTATACAGCTGAGTTTATTGATCATTTTCTTAATCCTCTCTCGATAAGACATGCCAGTTATATCAAAGACACGTATGATTTTGTGAACAGAATTAAACAAATTAACATCCCCCTGAATGCCTTCCTCTTCACCATGGACATTGACAGCCTATACACAAACATTGTAATCCCAGAAGGCATTCAAGCAGTAAAAAATATATTCCAAAAATACCCAGACGCCAAAAGACCCGACCGAGAATTATTGCAACTTTTAGAGATCAATTTGACCAGAAACGACTTTGAATTCAATGGACAATTTTTCCTCCAAATTAAGGGCACAGCCATGGGAAAGAAATTTGCACCCGCATATGCCAACATTTTCATGGCAGAGTGGGAGGCGGCTGCTTTAAATTCCTGCCCCAAAAAACCCCTCTACTACTACAGGTTTCTGGATGACATATGGGGGGTCTGGCCCTTTTCAAGAGAGGATTTCGACCAATTTGTACATAATTTGAATAACCACAACCCTGCTATCAAGCTCAAATATTGCATCAGTGCCACTACGGTGGATTTTTTGGACACCACTACCTTCAAGGGTCCCACATTCACCCAGACTGCTAGACTTGACCTCAAGGTGTTTTTTAAGGAAACTGACACACATGCTCTTCTGCATAAGTCCAGCTTTCATCCAAAACACACCTTTGCAGGCTTAATCAAGTCTCAGCTGCTGAGGTTTCACAGAATTTGCACTCGACCAGAGAATTTTAAAGAGGCGACGAAGGTGCTGTTCTCCGCTCTGGCCAACAGAGGGTACTGCAGGGCCTTTTTACGGAGAGCTTTCAAAACCTTCCTTCACACAAAACCTCTCAGCACAGATTCCCTCCTCCCAGTCATAACCACCTATTCTCCCTCAGCAGTTAAATTAGTTAAGACACTTAAACACAATTTCCAAAATTTAATTTCCACAACTCAGCTGTTACAGGACCACAGACTCATAGCTGCATACAGAAAGAACAAAAATCTGCAGGACACTCTGGTGAAGGCCAAATTGGCACCACGTGTTGACTCTAGACCCCTGGGTCACGGAGAATTTTTTAGGCACCGTCCTTGGGTGCTGAACCCACACAACCACAATGTTTTCCCCACACATAGGCATGGCACTGCCCACTCCAAAAATTGTGTCTACTTAATCAGATGCAGACAGTGTAACATACAGTATGTGGGGGAGACGGGGAACACCCTTTTGACCAGGTTCACACAACATAGATACAACATTGGGAGGAAGAAAGACGCACACATCCCACTGGTCAAACATTTTATTGAGCATGGCTGGTCCCAGCTCACTGCACTGATCCTGCAGTGTAACCCCAGATGGTCCACAGCTCAGAGACGGCGGGAGGAGAGGCTCTGGATTCACCGTCTGGGCACTTTGATTCCAGGAGGCCTCAATGAGAAGTGAGGGCTAGGAGCCAGCTGGCAGTGGATGGCCTGTGCATTCAATGTCGCCGCCTTCGGCGTCGACATTTCAATTTTTTCTTCCCTAACCCCCTAACCCTTCCCCTCCTCCTAACCCTAACCCTGAAACCTCAAGCAAGAGCTAAGAAATTGGATTTTAATCGTCAGACACCCAAATAGGGTGCAGATTACAACACTTACCTCAAGATGGAACCAAATTAAAGGGAAACCTAAGGAAAAGGACATTTAATACCACTCTGTTATGCCTGATGAAGGACAAGCCGCCCTCCGAAACGTTGCAACAAGGCAGAGTGAAGCAGGACCAAGTCGGCCTGAATTAAGGATAAAAGAATCAATAACTACAGGACCCGTGGAGTCCAATTTTTTGAACCAGCGCAGAGGTAATGCACTTTTGTGTCTGTTACAAGGGAAAATGTGGAGTTGGGAGGTGCTTTTTACTTTCTGGGGACTCTGAAGGCACATCACAGGACCGTGCACCAGTCGGGCTAACACTCGTTAGCCGGGACTTTTCCCCTCCTCCTAACCAGCCAGTGCCGTGTGTGTCACTCTGGAGCTCTCCCTGGAGAGTGAGGATGTCCTTCCCTAGCTGCAACCCCTAAACTTAACATCAGTAATTATTGTGACCCACTGGAAAAATATAAAATTGAAACCTCAAGCAAGAGCTAAGAAATTGGATTTTAATCGTCAGACACCCAAATAGGGTGCAGATTACAACACTTACCTCAAGATGGAACCAAATTAAAGGGAAACCTAAGGAAAAGGACATTTAATACCACTCTGTTATGCCTGATGAAGGACAAGCCGCCCTCCGAAACGTTGCAACAAGGCAGAGTGAAGCAGGACCAAGTCGGCCTGAATTAAGGATAAAAAATCAACAGCTACAGGACCCGTGGAGTCCAATTTTTTGAACCAGCGCAGAGGTAATGCACTTTTGTGTCTGTTACAAGGGAAAATGTGGAGTTGGGAGGTGCTTTTTACTTTCTGGGGACTCTGAAGGCACATCACAGGACCGTGCACCAGTCGGGCTAACACTCGTTAGCCGGGACTTTTCCCCTCCTCCTAACCAGCCAGTGCCGTGTGTGTCACTCTGGAGCTCTCCCTGGAGAGTGAGGATGTCCTTCCCTAGCTGCAACCCCTAAACTTAACATCAGTAATTATTGTGACCCACTGGAAAAATATAAAATTGAAACCTCAAGCAAGAGCTAAGAAATTGGATTTTAATCGTCAGACACCCAAATAGGGTGCAGATTACAACACTTACCTCAAGATGGAACCAAATTAAAGGGAAACCTAAGGAAAAGGACATTTAATACCACTCTGTTATGCCTGATGAAGGACAAGCCGCCCTCCGAAACGTTGCAACAAGGCAGAGTGAAGCAGGACCAAGTCGGCCTGAATTAAGGATAAAAGAATCAATAACTACAGGACCCGTGGAGTCCAATTTTTGAACCAGCGCAGAGGTAATGCACTTTTGTGTCTGTTACAAGGGAAAATGTGGAGTTGGGAGGTGCTTTTTACTTTCTGGGGACTCTGAAGGCACATCACAGGACCGTGCACCAGTCGGGCTAACACTCGTTAGCCGGGACTTTTCCCCTCCTCCTAACCAGCCAGTGCCGTGTGTGTCACTCTGGAGCTCTCCCTGGAGAGTGAGGATGTCCTTCCCTAGCTGCAACCCCTAAACTTAACATCAGTAATTATTGTGACCCACTGGAAAAATATAAAATTGAAACCTCAAGCAAGAGCTAAGAAATTGGATTTTAATCGTCAGACACCCAAATAGGGTGCAGATTACAAAATTAGCAGATATTATTCTGATTAGAGGCCTCAAGCTGAAGAGAACAACAAGAAAACACTTACCTCAAGCTAGAAAAAAGGAAAATACTTACCGTTTTTGAACCAAATTAAAGGGAAACCTAAGGAAAAGGACATTTAAAAGATACCACTCTGTCATGCCTGATGAAGGACAAGCCGCCCTCCGAAACGTTGCAACAGGGCAGAGTGAAGCAGGACCAAGTCGGCCTGAATTAAGGATAAAAAAATCAACAGCTACAGGACCCGTGGAGTCCAATTTTTGAACCAGCGCAGAGGTAATGCACTTTTGTGGCTTTTATAAGGTGAAAGGTGGAGTTGGGAGGTGCTTTTCACTTTCTGGGGACTCTGAAGGCACATCACAGGACCGTGCACCAGTCTGGCTAACGCTAAGCTACGTAAGTCGTTAGCCAGTACTTTTCCCCTCCTCCTAACCCTAACCGGCCGTGGTTATTTTGGTGGACTTTGCCTCCTGTCCTCCACCTAACCGTTGCAACGCTCCTTGCCAAGCCGGCTTCGCTAGATGTCCTTGCCAAGCCGGCTTTACAAGGAAGCCCATTTTCGCACTTTGAATCTAGCTGTTGGATTCCGTCCCAAACGCTGCGAGAGGGACAGCATCCCACAGCTCGTTTCAAAGTGTCAAAAACCCACTCCTTGCAAAGCCGGCTTCGCTAGATGACCTTGCGAAGCCGGCCTCGCTAGACCGGTCACGGAACACTCCTTGCAAAGCTGGCTTTGCTAGATGAGCACAAGGATCATCACCTGATGATCGTGGCTATAACCCCCTTACCTAACCCTAACCCTAACCCTAACCCTAACCCCTAACCCTAACCCTAACCCTAACCCTAACCCTAACCCTAACCCCCTAACCCTAACCCCCTAACCCTAACCCCCTAACCCTAACCCTAACCCCCTAACCCTAACCCCTAACCCTAACCCTAAGAAAAGGACACTTAAAGATGCCACTCTGCAAAGCCTGATGAAGGACAAATAGTTCTCCGAAACGTTGCAACAAGGCAGAGTGAAGCAGGACCAAGTAGGCCTGGATTAATAGGACAGGAAGATAGGAAAATTCATCGTAAGACATCCAAGTAGGATGCAGAAATTACAGGATTCGTGAAGTCCAATTTTTTGAACACATGCAAAGGTAATGCACTTTTGTCATTTATTATGGGAAATGTGGGAAATGCTTCAAAACTCAAACAAGGAGGGAGTGTTTTTGCCTTTCTGGGGACTCTGGAGGCGCATCACAGGACAGTGCACCAGACTGGCTAACGCAGAGCTTTGTAAGACGTTAGCCAGCTCTTTTTCCCTTCCCCTAACCAGCCAGCGCCGTGTGTGTCCTCTAGAGGGCCTCACGGGGGTGGAGACACTCTTACCCAGCCCAAATCCCTCACCTTAACCTCAGTACTTACCGTGACTCACTGAAATCCTCAATTGGAAAAGACTCAAGCAGAAGAATCCTGGAAACCTAAAATAGACAGCCTCAAGCTGAAGTTAAAAAGGAAAATATTGACCGTGTTCGAACCTCATTCAAGTGAAACCTAAAGAAAAAGGACACTTAAAGATGCCACTCTGCAAAGCCTGATGAAGGACAAATAGTTCTCCGAAACGTTGCAACAAGGCAGAGTGAAGCAGGACCAAGTAGGCCTGGATTAATAGGACAGGAAGATAGGAAAATTCATCGTAAGACATCCAAGTAGGATGCAGAAATTACAGGATTCGTGAAGTCCAATTTTTTGAACACATGCAAAGGTAATGCACTTTTGTCATTTATTATGGGAAATGTGGGAAATGCTTCAAAACTCAAACAAGGAGGGAGTGTTTTTGCCTTTCTGGGGACTCTGGAGGCGCATCACAGGACAGTGCACCAGACTGGCTAACGCAGAGCTTTGTAAGACGTTAGCCAGCTCTTTTTCCCTTCCCCTAACCAGCCAGCGCCGTGTGTGTCCTCTAGAGGGCCTCACGGGGGTGGAGACACTCTTACCCAGCCCAAATCCCTCACCTTAACCTCAGTACTTACCGTGACTCACTGAAATCCTCAATTGGAAAAGACTCAAGCAGAAGAATCCTGGAAACCTAAAATAGACAGCCTCAAGCTGAAGTTAAAAAGGAAAATATTGACCGTGTTCGAACCTCATTCAAGTGAAACCTAAAGAAAAAGGACACTTAAAGATGCCACTCTGCAAAGCCTGATGAAGGACAAATAGTTCTCCGAAACGTTGCAACAAGGCAGAGTGAAGCAGGACCAAGTAGGCCTGGATTAATAGGACAGGAAGATAGGAAAATTCATCGTAAGACATCCAAGTAGGATGCAGAAATTACAGGATTCGTGAAGTCCAATTTTTTGAACACATGCAAAGGTAATGCACTTTTGTCATTTATTATGGGAAATGTGGGAAATGCTTCAAAACTCAAACAAGGAGGGAGTGTTTTTGCCTTTCTGGGGACTCTGGAGGCGCATCACAGGACAGTGCACCAGACTGGCTAACGCAGAGCTTTGTAAGACGTTAGCCAGCTCTTTTTCCCTTCCCCTAACCAGCCAGCGCCGTGTGTGTCCTCTAGAGGGCCTCACGGGGGTGGAGACACTCTTACCCAGCCCAAATCCCTCACCTTAACCTCAGTACTTACCGTGACTCACTGAAATCCTCAATTGGAAAAGACTCAAGCAGAAGAATCCTGGAAACCTAAAATAGACAGCCTCAAGCTGAAGTTAAAAAGGAAAATATTGACCGTGTTCGAACCTCATTCAAGTGAAACCTAAAGAAAAAGGACACTTAAAGATGCCACTCTGCAAAGCCTGATGAAGGACAAATAGTTCTCCGAAACGTTGCAACAAGGCAGAGTGAAGCAGGACCAAGTAGGCCTGGATTAATAGGACAGGAAGATAGGAAAATTCATCGTAAGACATCCAAGTAGGATGCAGAAATTACAGGATTCGTGAAGTCCAATTTTTTGAACACATGCAAAGGTAATGCACTTTTGTCATTTATTATGGGAAATGTGGGAAATGCTTCAAAACTCAAACAAGGAGGGAGTGTTTTTGCCTTTCTGGGGACTCTGGAGGCGCATCACAGGACAGTGCACCAGACTGGCTAACGCAGAGCTTTGTAAGACGTTAGCCAGCTCTTTTTCCCTTCCCCTAACCAGCCAGCGCCGTGTGTGTCCTCTAGAGGGCCTCACGGGGGTGGAGACACTCTTACCCAGCCCAAATCCCTCACCTTAACCTCAGTACTTACCGTGACTCACTGAAATCCTCAATTGGAAAAGACTCAAGCAGAAGAATCCTGGAAACCTAAAATAGACAGCCTCAAGCTGAAGTTAAAAAGGAAAATATTGACCGTGTTCGAACCTCATTCAAGTGAAACCTAAAGAAAAAGGACACTTAAAGATGCCACTCTGCAAAGCCTGATGAAGGACAAATAGTTCTCCGAAACGTTGCAACAAGGCAGAGTGAAGCAGGACCAAGTAGGCCTGGATTAATAGGACAGGAAGATAGGAAAATTCATCGTAAGACATCCAAGTAGGATGCAGAAATTACAGGATTCGTGAAGTCCAATTTTTTGAACACATGCAAAGGTAATGCACTTTTGTCATTTATTATGGGAAATGTGGGAAATGCTTCAAAACTCAAACAAGGAGGGAGTGTTTTTGCCTTTCTGGGGACTCTGGAGGCGCATCACAGGACAGTGCACCAGACTGGCTAACGCAGAGCTTTGTAAGACGTTAGCCAGCTCTTTTTCCCTTCCCCTAACCAGCCAGCGCCGTGTGTGTCCTCTAGAGGGCCTCACGGGGGTGGAGACACTCTTACCCAGCCCAAATCCCTCACCTTAACCTCAGTACTTACCGTGACTCACTGAAATCCTCAATTGGAAAAGACTCAAGCAGAAGAATCCTGGAAACCTAAAATAGACAGCCTCAAGCTGAAGTTAAAAAGGAAAATATTGACCGTGTTCGAACCTCATTCAAGTGAAACCTAAAGAAAAAGGACACTTAAAGATGCCACTCTGCAAAGCCTGATGAAGGACAAATAGTTCTCCGAAACGTTGCAACAAGGCAGAGTGAAGCAGGACCAAGTAGGCCTGGATTAATAGGACAGGAAGATAGGAAAATTCATCGTAAGACATCCAAGTAGGATGCAGAAATTACAGGATTCGTGAAGTCCAATTTTTTGAACACATGCAAAGGTAATGCACTTTTGTCATTTATTATGGGAAATGTGGGAAATGCTTCAAAACTCAAACAAGGAGGGAGTGTTTTTGCCTTTCTGGGGACTCTGGAGGCGCATCACAGGACAGTGCACCAGACTGGCTAACGCAGAGCTTTGTAAGACGTTAGCCAGCTCTTTTTCCCTTCCCCTAACCAGCCAGCGCCGTGTGTGTCCTCTAGAGGGCCTCACGGGGGTGGAGACACTCTTACCCAGCCCAAATCCCTCACCTTAACCTCAGTACTTACCGTGACTCACTGAAATCCTCAATTGGAAAAGACTCAAGCAGAAGAATCCTGGAAACCTAAAATAGACAGCCTCAAGCTGAAGTTAAAAAGGAAAATATTGACCGTGTTCGAACCTCATTCAAGTGAAACCTAAAGAAAAAGGACACTTAAAGATGCCACTCTGCAAAGCCTGATGAAGGACAAATAGTTCTCCGAAACGTTGCAACAAGGCAGAGTGAAGCAGGACCAAGTAGGCCTGGATTAATAGGACAGGAAGATAGGAAAATTCATCGTAAGACATCCAAGTAGGATGCAGAAATTACAGGATTCGTGAAGTCCAATTTTTTGAACACATGCAAAGGTAATGCACTTTTGTCATTTATTATGGGAAATGTGGGAAATGCTTCAAAACTCAAACAAGGAGGGAGTGTTTTTGCCTTTCTGGGGACTCTGGAGGCGCATCACAGGACAGTGCACCAGACTGGCTAACGCAGAGCTTTGTAAGACGTTAGCCAGCTCTTTTTCCCTTCCCCTAACCAGCCAGCGCCGTGTGTGTCCTCTAGAGGGCCTCACGGGGGTGGAGACACTCTTACCCAGCCCAAATCCCTCACCTTAACCTCAGTACTTACCGTGACTCACTGAAATCCTCAATTGGAAAAGACTCAAGCAGAAGAATCCTGGAAACCTAAAATAGACAGCCTCAAGCTGAAGTTAAAAAGGAAAATATTGACCGTGTTCGAACCTCATTCAAGTGAAACCTAAAGAAAAAGGACACTTAAAGATGCCACTCTGCAAAGCCTGATGAAGGACAAATAGTTCTCCGAAACGTTGCAACAAGGCAGAGTGAAGCAGGACCAAGTAGGCCTGGATTAATAGGACAGGAAGATAGGAAAATTCATCGTAAGACATCCAAGTAGGATGCAGAAATTACAGGATTCGTGAAGTCCAATTTTTTGAACACATGCAAAGGTAATGCACTTTTGTCATTTATTATGGGAAATGTGGGAAATGCTTCAAAACTCAAACAAGGAGGGAGTGTTTTTGCCTTTCTGGGGACTCTGGAGGCGCATCACAGGACAGTGCACCAGACTGGCTAACGCAGAGCTTTGTAAGACGTTAGCCAGCTCTTTTTCCCTTCCCCTAACCAGCCAGCGCCGTGTGTGTCCTCTAGAGGGCCTCACGGGGGTGGAGACACTCTTACCCAGCCCAAATCCCTCACCTTAACCTCAGTACTTACCGTGACTCACTGAAATCCTCAATTGGAAAAGACTCAAGCAGAAGAATCCTGGAAACCTAAAATAGACAGCCTCAAGCTGAAGTTAAAAAGGAAAATATTGACCGTGTTCGAACCTCATTCAAGTGAAACCTAAAGAAAAAGGACACTTAAAGATGCCACTCTGCAAAGCCTGATGAAGGACAAATAGTTCTCCGAAACGTTGCAACAAGGCAGAGTGAAGCAGGACCAAGTAGGCCTGGATTAATAGGACAGGAAGATAGGAAAATTCATCGTAAGACATCCAAGTAGGATGCAGAAATTACAGGATTCGTGAAGTCCAATTTTTTGAACACATGCAAAGGTAATGCACTTTTGTCATTTATTATGGGAAATGTGGGAAATGCTTCAAAACTCAAACAAGGAGGGAGTGTTTTTGCCTTTCTGGGGACTCTGGAGGCGCATCACAGGACAGTGCACCAGACTGGCTAACGCAGAGCTTTGTAAGACGTTAGCCAGCTCTTTTTCCCTTCCCCTAACCAGCCAGCGCCGTGTGTGTCCTCTAGAGGGCCTCACGGGGGTGGAGACACTCTTACCCAGCCCAAATCCCTCACCTTAACCTCAGTACTTACCGTGACTCACTGAAATCCTCAATTGGAAAAGACTCAAGCAGAAGAATCCTGGAAACCTAAAATAGACAGCCTCAAGCTGAAGTTAAAAAGGAAAATATTGACCGTGTTCGAACCTCATTCAAGTGAAACCTAAAGAAAAAGGACACTTAAAGATGCCACTCTGCAAAGCCTGATGAAGGACAAATAGTTCTCCGAAACGTTGCAACAAGGCAGAGTGAAGCAGGACCAAGTAGGCCTGGATTAATAGGACAGGAAGATAGGAAAATTCATCGTAAGACATCCAAGTAGGATGCAGAAATTACAGGATTCGTGAAGTCCAATTTTTTGAACACATGCAAAGGTAATGCACTTTTGTCATTTATTATGGGAAATGTGGGAAATGCTTCAAAACTCAAACAAGGAGGGAGTGTTTTTGCCTTTCTGGGGACTCTGGAGGCGCATCACAGGACAGTGCACCAGACTGGCTAACGCAGAGCTTTGTAAGACGTTAGCCAGCTCTTTTTCCCTTCCCCTAACCAGCCAGCGCCGTGTGTGTCCTCTAGAGGGCCTCACGGGGGTGGAGACACTCTTACCCAGCCCAAATCCCTCACCTTAACCTCAGTACTTACCGTGACTCACTGAAATCCTCAATTGGAAAAGACTCAAGCAGAAGAATCCTGGAAACCTAAATAGACAGCCTCAAGCTGAAGTTAAAAAGGAAAATATTGACCGTGTTCGAACCTCATTCAAGTGAAACCTAAAGAAAAAGGACACTTAAAGATGCCACTCTGCAAAGCCTGATGAAGGACAAATAGTTCTCCGAAACGTTGCAACAAGGCAGAGTGAAGCAGGACCAAGTAGGCCTGGATTAATAGGACAGGAAGATAGGAAAATTCATCGTAAGACATCCAAGTAGGATGCAGAATTACAGGATTCGTGAAGTCCAATTTTTGAAACATGCAAAGGTAATGCACTTTTGTCATTATTATGGGAAATGTGGGAAATGCTTCAAAACTCAAACAAGGGGAGTGTTTTTGCCTTTCTGGGGACTCTGGAGGCGCATCACAGGACAGTGCACCAGACTGGCTAACGCAGAGCTTTGTAAGACGTTAGCCAGCTCTTTTTCCCTTCCCCTAACCAGCCAGCGCCGTGTGTGTCCTCTAGAGGGCCTCACGGGGGTGGAGACACTCTTACCCAGCCCAAATCCCTCACCTTAACCTCAGTACTTACCGTGACTCACTGAAATCCTCAATTGGAAAAGACTCAAGCAGAAGAATCCTGGAAACCTAAAATAGACAGCCTCAAGCTGAAGTTAAAAAGGAAATATTGACCGTGTTCGAACCTCATTCAAGTGAAACCTAAAAAAAAGGACACTAAAGATGCCACTCTGCAAAGCCTGATGAAGGACAAATAGTTCTCCGAAACGTTGCAACAAGGCAGAGTGAAGCAGGACCAAGTAGGCCTGGATTAATAGGACAGGAAGATAGGAAAATTCATCGTAAGACATCCAAGTAGGATGCAGAAATACAGGATTCGTGAAGTCCAATTTTTGAACACATGCAAAGGTAATGCACTTTTGTCATTTATTATGGGAAATGTGGGAAATGCTTCAAAACTCAAACAAGGAGGGAGTGTTTTTGCCTTTCTGGGGACTCTGGAGGCGCATCACA
>NW_024040622.1:0-16954 GCF_014851395.1 Micropterus salmoides | reverse complement strand
AGCAGTGGTATTTTTTGTTATTGATGGACCAGATCCTGCCATGTCACCTACATGCCCAGTGCAAGGCATCTCATTATTAACCAATTCCTCTGGTTTGCACCACAGAACAATCTACATAAAAACTAAAAATCACATTTACACTGCAAGCTCAGAGGCAGCGATACAGCTGAAAAGTAACTTTCTGCTCTATTAAAAAATTATGACCATTAGCTACTAAGGGGTCAAAAATGCATGCCAGAACTGAAGACACCGTCTTAACGGTTTACAAATGTCATCATCTTTGTTGTTTTAATACAGACACATTTAGATATGAACATAGTAATGGTTTCTTTTGTCCAGCTTTCTGCCCTCATTTTTAAGCTGTATCTCTGTTTCTTCTAATTCTCAAATGTCATTTTGTGCAGTCTCTTCAACAAAGTCCAACCACTAATAAACTTGATCATACTCGTATTTTCCCTTGTCATGTTACCTTTATATAGCACACCCATTCACAACCCAATATATCATCCAAGTACTTTTCAACTGGGAGATGTAGTTTTGGTGTTGAAGTACTGCATTATTCTGAGGCTGTTTCCGTTGATCCTCTAGGGATATTTGCATTCTCATTTTCCCTCTTATCTACAATTACAGTGGATAGATTCCTCTGCTCAAAAGGCTGAATATCACCACAACATATCCTTGTAAGACAGTGTCACCGTTTCACCCCCACAAAGTCATTACAGACTTACAAGTTCGACATTAACAAAAACCACAAGACCTGGTTTACCGTGTTAAAAATGCGATTTATCCCCCCCCCCCCCTCCTTAATCTTCTGCAGCATCCTTATGGTGCCTAAAGAAAAGAAATTGATTAGACTTAATACACTGAGCTGATAGGACATTGGCATAGTTTACAGACTCACCGTTCCATCAAAGCACCGTTGTTCACATGCCTATCTGCTGGTAAACACCTTCTGTAGAGCACATGAAATAGATCTACAGGGGAAAAACAAAACACACCATTCACCATGGCAGAAAAAGTGTATACATCCCATATGCGTTTTCCACAGAATGACAGCACTGTTGCCTCTAAAGTACAAAATCTCAAGTGGAGGCAATTCAGTTTGGAGCAGACACTTGAAAGCTAGACAAATATTACATTGACATATTTGGTAAATTCATTTCCGCTTTGCAATCATAATAGCGGGATAGAATAAGTCACCACATTACTGTGTCAGGGCAGTTGTACACAGCATAGCTTTGACCATTTAGACCCATAACGCTTCCTGATTACTCACTTCTTCATCAAGGTATTTGTTTGTCTTTTGAACCATAAACTGGAAGGCTTCAACCACAAACCGCCTCTGATGACGATTTTTGCAGTCAATGATTTTAAGGAGGGACACATTTGGAGCATAAAGGTTGGGACACCTGGAGACCATATGACTCATGGTTAGGCAGAAGAGGGCGAGAGGTGTTTTTTAGTACATGGATTCGGTCTGCTTACCCTTCATAAATAAGCACCAGGCATTCCTTGCAGAGCGAGGGTAAGCTACACAGTAGTTGACAAGGATTACCGCATCTGGTTTTGGTGATATCAGGCGCAGTTCAAGATAGACTGGACTGCCAAGGAGCAGTCGCAGGGCTGATTATTTGTGGGCAAGTACTTGAATACGTCTGATCTGTTGGGGTTAGACAGACAAGAGCATCCATCATGAATTTGACAAGTCCATATTTCAGAGCTACTCGTATGCAATCCTACTCCAGCAGAATCAAGATTGTACTTGTTGCAATTGGTATAGAAAATAAGGCATAAATACCCAACCTTTAGCAATTCTCAAGTCAACAGCATATAAGCCATTAGGAGGACCGCTGACGCAAGGTGGAACTCGGGTCTTCACCATGTAGCAACCTCTGGTTATGACTGCGGAGCAACGCCTGCTTTGCTATAGCGACACTCAACCATGAACCTATGCAGATACGTGGGTTAACATTTACGCTTACACTACACAACACACAACAGAGTGGTAGAATTGTGCCCACAGAGTCAATGTATTGTGTAACACTAACCTGAGTGGATCACGTGTTGCAATTACGCCATACTGGAGGGTCAGAGATTGGACGACAGTCTGCACTCAGCCAGGTAGATCATCGTCTCACCAACTTCCTGTCAAGAAAAGTCAACTTGTCAGCTGTTTGCTCAGGTTTCCCAGCAGATTACACAGCATGCATAATGTAATGCCTGAAGCACACCCTCCAGACTCCAGTATGTTTAGAGTGAGTGCATTTATAAAATCCTTTACTTGTGATTTAGCAATCTGCTCTTTTAATGACCACCACATTGAGAAACACATATATTCTGTCACCTTACAGCACAGTTAAAATCTGAAATCTAGATGCAACACTATCAACCTGTGACATAACCGTGCGCTACAATGGCAGGTCAGGGCGAGGAAGTCGAGGGAAACTTAGAGGGCTGCAGCATTAAACGTGCTGCCTGTATTGGGACAAGCGTCTCAGGGACAGGCCTTTTTCCTGCCTGTCAGAGAACATGAAGTCTCTAGCAACTTAACTGAAAGTTAATGTAATCCCTTCTGTTCACAGTATAGGTAGTAACCCCATTGCAGAAATAACATCTCCCCTTCAAGTCTTGCTAATTGTTCAGTCAATCTCAATTGAAATTGAGCCTCAAGGCCTGCAGTGTGAATATAGCTTAACTAGGACTAGGCTTTTAAATTAAGTTTTACAGAGGTCAAGTTGTGAAGCATCTTCCAACTTGCTAAAAAAGTAACAAAGTGGAAGCGCACTGGAAAAATATAAACACAAAGGGCATGACTTACATAACATGACTCCACATTCTGAATTTTTGAACTTAAAGATGGCAACTTTGTCGTTGACAATGACTGGTTTACAGTTTGTACTCCCAGAAACAACAAGCTTGGTGGGGTCCACAGGGATTGATGAGTTGGCACGAATGGCGAACCACAAAGTGTTGATCAACAGTGCACTCTAAAGAGAGGGGGGACAAAAGTCACTTGAAGACAGACATTCCTATTTGAATATTTTTTTAAAAATCAGAGCCTACCATCCATTGGGTAGTAGCAGGTAGATGTAGAAGAATCCACACAGCATCCCATCATCTCACAGTCTGAGGACGATATTCCTGACTGGCCACAAGTCACCTGCTCTCTGTGGGGATGCCACAACCTAATAAAAGACCAAAAAATAATTCTGACATCAAAACCAAAATCCAGTAAAGTGTTACTGTACAACATTTCTATTCAGCACATTTGCTGAACGTACTTTGTACTGACCATGTGTCGTTGGCAATGTTGGTAGTTGCGGCCCTTGCGGGGATGAAGGCTGTTTGGGGATGGGGGCCCTTGGGGTGATCCGGGCCCTAGGAGCGCTCCAGGCCGTTGCGGACATGCAGGCCGTTGCGGCCGCGCTCTGGTTGGATGAATTTGCGGGGATGAAGGTTCTTGGGGCAATCCAGGCAGTTGTGGGGATGAAGACCCTTGCGGCGACCCAGGCCCTAGGGGTGAGCCATGCTGTTGCGGGATGAAGACCCTTGCGGCGACCCAGCCCTAGGGGTGAGCCAGGCTGTTGCGGGGATGAAGGCCCTTGCGGACCCAGGCCCTAGGGGTGAGCCAGGCTGTTGCGGGATGAAGGCCCTTGCGGCGACCCAGGCCCTAGGGGTGAGCCAGGCTGTTGCGGGGATGAAGGTTTTGGACGACCCAGGCCCTAGGGGCAATCCAGGCTGTTGCGGGGAAGACGGCCCTTGCGGTGAGCCGGGCCCTAGGGGCGAGCCAGGCTGTTGCGGGGATGAAGGTTCTTGGGACGACCCAGGCCCTAGGCAATCCAGGCTGTTGCGGGAAGACGGCCCTTGCGCGACCGGGCCCTAGGGGCGAGCCAGCTGTCGGGGATGAGGTTCTTGGGACACCCAGGCTCCAGGGGGCCAGGCTGTTGCGGGGATGAAGGTTCTTGGGGACTGACCAGGCCCTAGGGGCATCCAGGCTGTTGCGGGGAAGACGGCCCTTGGGTGAGCGGGCCCTAGGGGAGCCAGGCTGTTGCGGGGATGAAGTTCTTGGGACGACCCAGGCCTAGGGGCAATCCAGGCTGTTGCGGGATGAAGGTTCTTGGGACGACCCAGGCCCTACGGGTGAGCCAGGCTGTTGGGGCGACCCAGGTCCAAGGGGCAAAGAAGGTTCTTGTGGGGATGAAGGCCCTTGGGGCGAGCCAGGCTGTTGCGGGGAAGCTGGCCCTTGCGGTGAGCCGGCCCTAGGGGCGAGCCAGGCTGTTGCGGGGAAGCTGGCCCTTGCGGTGAGCCGGGCCCTAGGGGCGAGCCAGGCTGTTGCGGGGAAGCTGGCCCTTGCGGTGAGCCGGGCCCTAGGGGGAGCCAGGCTGTTGCGGGTGAAGGTTCTTGGGACGACCCAGGCCCTAGGGGCAATCCAGGCTGTTGCGGGGAAGACGGCCCTTGCGGCGAGCCGGTCCTAGGGGCGAGCCAGGCTGTTGCGGGAAGACGGCCCTTGCGGCGAGCCGGGCCCTAGGGCGAGCCAGGCTGTGCGGGGATGAAGGTTCTTGGACGACCCAGGCCCTACGGGTGAGCCAGGCTGTTGGGGCGACCCAGGTCCAAGGGGCAAAGAAGGTTCTTGTGGGGATGAAGGCCCTTGGGCGAGCCAGGCTGTTGCGGGGAAGCTGGCCCTTGCGGTGAGCCGGGCCCTAGGGGCGAGCCAGGCTGTTGCGGGGATGAAGGTTCTTGGGACGACCCAGGCCCTAGGGCACATCCAGGCTGTTGCGGGGAAGACGGCCTTGCGGCGACCCAGGCCCTAGGGGCGAGCCAGGCTGTTGCGGGATGAAGGTTCTTGGGACGACCCAGGCCCTAGGGTGAGCCAGGCTGTTGCGGGGATGAAGGTTCTTGGGACGACCCAGGCCCTAGGGGCAATCCAGGCTGTTGCGGGGAAGCTGGCCTTGCGGTGAGCCGGGCCCTAGGGGCGAGCCAGGCTGTTGCGGGGATGAAGTTCTTGGGACGACCCAGGCCCTAGGGGCATCCAGGCTGTTGCGGGGATGAGGTTCTTGGGACGACCCAGGCCCTACGGGTGAGCCAGGCTGTTGGGGCGACCCAGGTCCAAGGGCCAAAGAAGGTTCTTGTGGGGATGAAGGCCCTTGGGGCGAGCCAGGCTGTTGCGGGGAAGCTGGCCCTTGCGGTGAGCCGGGCCCTAGGGGCGAGCCAGGCTGTTGCGGGGAAGCTGGCCCTTGCGGTGAGCCGGGCCCTAGGGGCGAGCCAGGCTGTTGCGGGGAAGCTGGCCCTTGCGGTGAGCCGGGCCCTAGGGGCGAGCCAGGCTGTTGCGGGGATGAAGGTTCTTGGGACGACCCAGGCCCTAGGGGCAATCCAGGCTGTTGCGGGGAAGACGGCCTTGGGCGAGCGGCGGTCCTAGGGCGAGCCAGGCTGTTGCGGGGAAGCCGGCCCTTGCGGTGAGCCGGGCCCTAGGGGCGAGCCAGGCTGTTGCGGGGATGAAGGTTCTTGGGACGACCCAGGCCTACGTACCGCTGTGGGGGGACCCCAGGTCAAGGGGCAAAGAAGGTTTGTTGGGGATGAAGGCCCTTGGGGCGAGCCAGGCTGTTGCGGGGAAGCTGGCCCTTGCGGTGAGCCGGCCCTAGGGGCGAGCCAGGCTGTTGCGGGGATGAAGGTTCTGGGACGACCCAGGCCCTAGGGGCAATCCAGCTGTTGCGGGGAAGACGGCCTTGCGGCGAGCCGTCCTAGGGGCGAGCCAGGCGTTGCGGGGAAGACGGCCCTTGCGGTGAGCGGGCCCTAGGGCGAGCCAGGCTGTTGCGGGGATGAAGGTTCTTGGGACGACCCAGGCCCTACGGGTGAGCCAGGCTGTTGGGGCGACCCAGGTCCAAGGGGCAAAGAAGGTTCTTGTGGGATGAAGGCCCTTGGGGTGAGCCAAGCTGTTGGGGCTCTTGCGGTGAGCCAGGCCCTAGGGCGAGCCAGGCTGTTGCGGGTAAGAAGGTCCTTGCGGCAAGCCGGGCCCTAGGGCGAGCCAGGCTGTTGCGGTAAGAAGGTCCTTGCGGCAAGCCGGGCCCTAGGGGCGAGCCAGGCTGTTGCGGGTAAGAAGGCCCTTGCGGCAAGCCGGGCCCTAGGGGCGAGCCAGGCTGTTGCGGGTAAGAAGGCCCTTGCGGTGACCCAGGCCCTAGAGGCAATGAAGGTTCTTGCGGTGAGCCAGGCTGTTGAGGCAATGAAGGTTCTTGCGGCGAGCCGGGCTGTTGAGGCAATGAAGGCCCTTGCGGCGAGCCGGGCCCTAGGGGCAAAGAAGGTTCTTGTGGGGATGAAGGCCCTTGGGGTGAGCCAGGCTGTTGGGGCCCTTGGGGCAAGCCAGGCTGTTGCGGGGAAGATGGCCCTTGCGGTGAGCCGGGCCCTAGGGGCGAGCCAGGCTGTTGCGGGGATGAAGGTTCTTGGGACGACCCAGGCCCTAGGGCCAATCCAGGCTGTTGCGGGGAAGACGGCCCTTGCGGCGAGCCGGGTCCTAGGGGCGAGCCAGGCTGTTGCGGGGATGAAGGTTTCTTGGGACGACCCAGGCCCTACGGGTGAGCCAGGCTGTTGGGGCGACCCAGGTCCAAGGGCAAAGAAGGTTCTTGTGGGGATGAGGCCCTTGGGGTGAGCCAGGCTGTTGGGGCCCTTGGGGGCGAGCCGGCTGTTGGGGGGAAGACGGCCCTTGCGGTGAGCCGGGCCTAGGGGCGAGCCAGGCTGTTGGGGGGATGAAGGTTCTTGGGATGACCCAGGCTGTTGGGGCGACCCAGGTCCAAGGGGCAAAGAAGGTTCTTGTGGGGATGAAGGCCCTTGGGGTGAGCCAGGCTGTTGGGGCCCTTGGGGCAAGCCAGGCTGTTGCGGGGCAGATGGCCCTTGCGGCGAGCCGGGCCCTAGGGGCGAGCCAGGCTGTTGCGGGGATGAAGGTTCTTGGGACGACCCAGGCCCTACGGGTGAGCCAGGCTGTTGGGGCGACCCAGGCCCCAGGGGCAAAGAAGGTTCTTGGGGTGAGCCAGGCTGTTGCAGGGAAGATGGCCCTTGCGGTGAGCCGGGCCCTAGGGGCGAGCCAGGCTGTTGCGGGGATGAAGGCCCTTGGGACGACCCAGGCCCTAGGGGCAATCCAGGCTGTTGCGGGGAACGGCCCTTGCGGTGAGCCGGGCCCTAGGGGCGAGCCAGGCTGTTGCGGTATGAAGGCCCTTGCGGCGACCAGGCCCTAGTGGCAATGAAGGTTCTTGGGGCGAGCCAGGCCCTTGCGACGACCCAGGCTGTTGCGGAGATGAAGGCCCTTGCGGTGACCCAGGCTGTTGCGGGTAAGAAGGCCCTTGGGTGACCCGGGCCCTAGGGGCAATGAAGGTTCTTGGGTGGCCAGGCTGTGCGGGGAAGACGGCCCTTGCGGCAAGCTGGGCCCTAGGGGCGAGCCAGGCTGTTGCGGGTAAGAAGGCCCTTGCGGTGACCCAGGCCCTAGAGGCAATGAAGGTTCTTCTGGGGATGAAGGCCCTTGGGGGCGACCCAGGCCCTACGGGTGAGCCAGCCCTTGGGGCGACCCAGCCCTAGAGGCAATGAAGGTTCTTCTGGGGATGAAGGCCCTTGGGCGACCCAGGCCCTACGGGTGAGCCAGGCTGTTGCGGGGAAGACGGCCCTTGGGGCGACGAAGGCCCTAGAGGCAATGAAGGTTCTTGTGGTGAGCCGGCTGTTGCTGGGAAGACGGCCCTTGCGGTGAGCCGGCCCTAGGGCGAGCCAGGCTGTTGCGGGGATGAAGGTCCTTGGGACGACCCAGGCCCTAGGGGCAATCCAGGCTGTTGCGGGAAGACGGCCCTTGGGGCGACCCAGGCCCTACGGTGAGCCAGGCAGTTGCGGGGGATGAAGGCCCTTGGTGTGATCCAGGCCCTAGGGGCAATGAAGGTTCTTGGGGCGAGCCAGGCTTTTGCGGACATGCAGGCCGTTGTGGCCGCGCGCTCGGATTGGCTCAATGCGCTTAAATGTGGGATAGGATTGGCCACTGGAGCCAGGAAATACGCCTGGGTCAACCTTCAGGCGTCTCTCACAAGATGCGGTAGCAACTTGTGTCTGATCAAACGCGTTGACGTACAACAACTGCAGGCTGTAGCGGTCACTCTGTAATACAAAGAGCTTTTTGAAGAAAGAACTCAATTCAAGACATGCAAAACTACACATTAAAATATAGACTACAGAGCCAAGCAATTACTTCAAAGTACATTTAAGAAGCCTACCCGTTTCACATGGCACCGGTAAAGGGTACAGCAAGGTGTTAGTCAAAGGGTTCACTTCATAACCCAAGACTCTGGAGCATCCATAACAGACAGCAGGTCCTTTGAGCCTGATGAACGAGTGAAAGCCTAGTCAGTTACAACATGCATTCAGCAAAATAAAGACATTTAAATAGGCAGCAAAGTCAAGTACATACCCACAACTTTAACTTCACTTAATGAACCTTTCAGCACAGTAATTTGAAAGCCAGCGTCACTGCAAACCACTCTAGCCCTCGACGCCGACTGGTACCGCTGGTCGGCTCCTTGAAGGGATATTGTCAATTCCATCTGGAAACTACTATCAGTACCTCTGCGCCATGTCTTGGACTAGAATCTACTGTTCATCTGGTCTCCATGGTTAGCAAAATTGTAGAAGTTTCCACTGGCGGTGGCACCTTCAACTTGAAGCAATGAATCCTCAAGAACTGCATCTTCACCGCTGTCGTCCTCCCTGCGGTCATCTGGAGTGGAGAGAGGCAATTGTTACCAATGTCACAGATTGCAGTCAAGAGAATTCAGCCATTTCTTGTCAAATCGATGTAGACAGCCCAGCCAAATAGTTTCTTCCAGTCTTTATGACTAAGCAGTTGCTAGAGTGGACGAAACACAGACATCTCAGGTCATCCATGCTTGATATGATGGAAATACATAGGCTAAAACTAGGTACCGGCAATCTCCACTATCGCGGCTGCCATCTTTGTTCCGATAGACGTTAACTCTGGTTTTTCCCCTCAGGTGTCTTGCAGTGTTGAGAAAATTACTCTTTTTGCAGAACTTCCAGGTTCTGATTCATTACACCGCCAGAAGAACCTAGATACCTCCTCGTTTCAAGACTCCGTCTTTCCCGTGAAATACTGGCATTGTGAGCGCGCCAAAGTTTGTTCAGTCACACATAATCTCATTTTTTGCTGAAGTATAAACATTTGTAAACAACTGTAATAGATATTTAGTTTAATTGCTAGACGACAAGTGAACAAAATTTCAATGAATTTGAACAACACCTTGGGGGTTTTATTGCCCGCAAAATCTGCTTCATTGACTAAGAACATAAGACAGCCAGCAGAGTGTGCTATAGCCATGCCGTAGGTCACACCTTTGCTTTAACTTCAGGGGAAACAAGACAGTGTAAGGGACTACTTTGGCTTTTAAATGACCCTGTTGTGCAATTATTGAAGCAATAAACCTGGTCTTGTTATCATTTTCAGTATATTTCAAGCCCTTTCCAGCTGTACAATTGTTTTAGCATTTGACCACGCTGCAAATTTTGTTCACATACCTACTACAATCATAAAGTCCATGACTTTGTAAATGACAGCTACAAAGCGATGTCTGCATGTTACCATCCCTCATAAATGACATAGTGGTCCAGTTGTAGACGTATGCAAAAGACGACATTTGCAAGAACCTGCTTTCAGTGACCACACGCTTATTATCGGTGCTGTGTCATTGGTGGTTGTTACCTGGCGAGGGACGTTGAATTTTCTTGATCCGCGCCCATCCCTCTACTGAACCAGCAGAGTCGCAGTCAGGACCAGCAGCAGCTCTACCCTGACGCCAGCCATGAATCAATGTGAGGCCCTCCTGCAGTTGCTGAGCACCCAGACAATATAGCCTCTTGAAACGGAGCGGGTGGCGTTTGAAGTCAATTGAGTGCACCTGGTGACTACTGATTGGCACTCGCTACTCAACTAAAGTCACAGGTTTGGGAATGAAAACTGCCTGTTTACTAAGAAATGCCTATTTCATGTTTCTAAGATGTTACAGTTCTTTTAAAATAAATCAACTGACCAACATTTAATGATGTAAATGTAGACATTATGTTACAAGTTACAGGCACCAGTCTGTGCAAATACTTTTTGAAATCTTTTCTTAAGTATAACTGGAATTTTCTTTCAGACAACATTTTGAATACTGCAAGCATGTTCAGTTATTTTATTTTTCTAAATAACACCTTGGATATTGCTTGTTACACATTTAATCAACACAGGGTTTCCTTTGGGTGCTGCATTACATTTGGAGGTGTCTCTAATATTGTCATTGTCTTCCTCATGTACAGTGTGTACATGTCATTGTTTAAAAAAATCATTGAAATAGTAAATACTATATGAAACCATTACTCTCCATCTCAAAAGTAGAATCAACATCTAAAACCATCTTACAAGCATCACACAAATACATTCTATCACAAAGATGTTGAATAGATTCACTTTACAGTTATACCTAATAAAGGTTGTCATTAACATTTAAATGCTTCATTTCACTGACGGATGGATGGATTTCACTGACTGAAATAATTAAACTCAGCTGGCTTTCATTTCAGTCTCCAAAGAAAAGCTTCATGTAAACGCTATGTTCAAATGTATTTCACAGAGCATTGCCGGACTTTTATCTTTTAAAGTTCTTCCATGATGATGGATCGAAATCACACACTTTCAGCGTCTTAACGAAGAAAAATATAAAATAAGACACCGAAATTTCTCGGGGGTGGCAAAAGAGTTTATTGCAAATATTTCAGTACAAGAACACAAACACCCATATAGTCTACTACTGCACCCACAAGTCAAATAAGCAGACTATTCAAAAGTCTTTATCATTTAAAACATTAATGTCCTTTCTTGTAATCATATTCTCTAGAACCAAAAGAAAAACCTGGGTGTTTTTTTTAGTAGTGAAGTAGAAATTCCCTTGTAGGCGTTGGCCTTATATTTGACTTTGTATGTAAACGCACCGCCCAAACGATTGCTTCACTTTTGGTCTGAAAGCACCATAATAGCAATGCGCCAAAGTACATGCGCACCTGGCTTTAAAAGGAATGGGAAATGATAACGATGCCATTTGACCAACTATAGTGTATTAATGATATTGACAAATATAATTGACATTTAGGCTACTCTCTCACTCTGTAGGGCAATCGCCTGCAGGACTTAAAACAAGGCAAAAACATAAAGGTGCGCAATGTGTTTCAGCGCCGTCAAGGTAACGTGATAAAGTGCTGTCCCGTTCACAGCATTTGAGCCAGTGACGTCAGTAAAGTCTGAGGGTTCAGGGCTTGGGCCTTGGACTCTAGCTCAAAGACTTGTGAGCATGTCTGACACACAGAGATCCCCCCCCCCCCCCCCAGTCACTTCATCCTGGCGCCAGGCCTGAAACCAGGAAATATTTTCCATCAAATATGATCCAGTTTCAGCAAAATCAGTGAATAAAGTTGTGCTTTTATGAAGTAAGCAGTGGTATTTTTTGTTATTGATGGACCAGATCCGCCATGTCACCTACATGCCCAGTGCAAGGCATCTCATTATTTAACCAATTCCTCTGGTTGTGCACCACAGACAATCTACATAAAAACTAAAATCACATTTACACTGCAAGCTCAAGAGGCAGCGATACAGCTGAAAAGTAAATTTCTGCTCTATGTAAAAATTATGACCATTAGCTACTAAGGGTCAAAAATGCATGCCAGAACTGAAGACACCGTCTTACGGTTTACAAATGTCATCATCTTTGTTGTTTTAATACAGACACATTTAGATATGAACATAGTAATGGTTTCTTTTGTCCAGCTTTCTGCCCTCATTTTTAAGCTGTATCTCTTTTCTTCATAATTCTCGAATGTCATTTTGCAGTCTCTTCAACAAAGTCCAACCACTAATAAAACTTGATCAGTACTCGTATTTTTCCCTTGTCATGTTACCTTTATATAGCACACCATTCACAACCCAATATATCATCCAAGTACTTTTCAACTGGGGAGGATGTAGTTTTGGTGTTGAAGTACTGCATTCTGAGGCGTTTCCGTTGATCCTCTAGGGATTTTGCATTCTCTTTTCCCTCTTTATCTACAATACAGTGGATAGATTCCTCTGCTCAAAAGGCTGAAGATCACCCACCAACAGTATCCTTGTAAGAACAGTGTCACCGTTTCAACCCACACAAGTCATTTACAGACTT
The DNA here is from genome assembly GCF_014851395.1 of Micropterus salmoides. Classification (NCBI taxonomy): domain Eukaryota; kingdom Metazoa; phylum Chordata; class Actinopteri; order Centrarchiformes; family Centrarchidae; genus Micropterus; species Micropterus salmoides. The sequence goes on along the minus strand of NW_024040622.1, from coordinate 4,730 downwards.
ACAAGTCTACATAACAAAAACCACAAGACCTGGTTTACCGTGTTATAAAATGCGATTTATTCCCCCCCCCCCCTCCTTAAGTCTTCTGCAGCATCTTATGGTGCCTAGAAGAAAAGAAATTGATTAGACTAATACACTGAGCTGATAGGACATTGGCATAGTTTACAGACTCACCTTTCCATCAAAGCACCGTTGTTCACATGGCCTATCTGCTGGTAAACACACTTCTGTAGAGCACATGAAATAGATCTACAGGGTAAAAACAAAACACACCATTTCACCATGGCAGAAAAAGTGTATACATCCCATATGCGTTTTCCACAGAATGACAGCACTGTTGCCTCTAAAGTACAAAATCTCAAGTGGAGGCATTCAGTTTGGAGCAGACACTTGAAAGCTAGACAATATTACATTGACATATTTGGTAAATTTCATTTCCGCTTTGCAATCATAATAGCGGGATAGAATAAGTCACCACATTACTGTGTCAGGGCAGTTGTACACAGCATAGCTTTGACCATTTAGACCCAAACGGCTTCCTGATTACTCACTCTCATCAAGGTATTTGTTTGTTCTTTGAACCATAACTGGAAGGCTTCAACCACAAACCGCCTCTGATGACGATTTTGCAGTCAATGATTTTAAGGAGGGACACATTTGGAGCATAAAGGTTGGGACACCTGGAGACAAATATGACTCATGGTTAGGCAGAAAGAGGCGAGGAGGGTGTGTTTTAGTACATGGAGTTCGGTCATGCTTACCCTTCATAAATAAGCACCAGTGCATTCCTTGCAGAGCGAGGGTAAGCTACACAGTAGTTGACAAGGATTACCGCATCTGGTTTTGGTGATATCAGGCGCAGTCAAGATAGACTGGACTGCCAAGGAGCAGTCGCAAGGGCTGATTATTTGTGGGCAAGTAGCTTGAATACGTCTGATCTGTTGGGGTTAGACAGACAAAGAGCAAACAGTCAATGAATTGACAAGTCCATATTTCAGAGCTACTCGTATGCAATCCTACTCCAGCAGAATCAAGATTGTACTTGTTGCAATTGGTATAGAAAATAAGGCATAAATACCCAACCTTTAGCAATTCTCAAGTCAACAGCATATAAGCCATTAGAGAGGACCGCTGACGGCAAGGTGGAACTCGGGGTCTTCACCATGTAGCCAACGCTGGTTAGTGACTGCGGAGCAACGCCTGCTTTGCTATAGCGACACTCAACCATGAACCTATGCAGATACGTGGGTTAACATTTAAGCTTAGCACTACACAAAAACACAACAGTGGTAGAATTGTGCCCACAGAGTCAAAGTGTATTGTGTAACACTAACCTGAGTGGATCACGTGTTGCAATTACGCCATACTGGAGGGTCAGAGATTGGACGACAGTCTGCACTTCAGCCAGGTAGATCATCGTCTCACCAACTTCCTGTCAAGAAAAGTCAACTTGTCAGCTGTTTTGCTTCAGGTTTCCCAGCAGATTACCAGCATGCATAATGTAATGCCTGAAGCACACCCTCCAAGACTCCCATATGTTTAGAGTGAGTGCATTATAAAATCCCTTACTTGTGATTTAGCAATCTGCTCTTTTAATGACCACCACATTGAGAACACATAATATTCTGTGCACCTTACAGCACAGTTAAAAATCTGAAATCTAGATGCAACACTATCAACCTGTGACATAACCGTGCGCTACAATGGCAGGTCAGGGCGAGGAAGTCGAGGGAAACTTAGAGGGCTGCAGCATTAACGTGCTGCCTGTATTTGGGACAAGCGTCTCAGGGACAGGCCTTTTTCCTGCCTGTCAGAGAACATGAAGTCTCTAGCAACTTAACTGAAAGTTAAATGTAATCCCTTCTGTTCACAGTATAGGTAGTAACCCCATTGCAGAAAATAAAATCATCTCCCCTTCAAGGATCTGCTAATTGTTCAGTCAATCTCAATTGAAATTGAGCCTCAAGGCCTGCAGTGAATATAGCTTAACTAGGACTAGGCTTTTAAATTAAGTTTTACAGAGGTCAAGTTGTGAAGCATCTTCCAACTTGCTAAAAAGTAACAAAGTGGAAAGCGCACTGGGAAAATATAAACACAAAGGGCATGACTTACATAAGCATGAACTCCACATTCTGAATTTTTGAACTTAAAGATGGCAACTTTGTCGTTGACAATGACTGGTTTACAGTTTGTTACTCCCGAAACAACAAGCTTGGTGGGGTCCACAGGGATTGATGCGAGTGGCACGAATGGCGAACACAAAGTGTTGATCAACAGTGCACTCTAAAGAGGGGGGGGACAAAATCACTTGAAAGACAGACATTTCCTATTTGAATATTTTTTTAAAAATCAGAAGCCTCACCATCCATTGGTAGTACAGCAGTAGATGTAGAAGAATCCACACAGCATCCCATCATCTCACAGTCTGAGGACGATATTCCTGACTGGCCACAAGTCACCTGCTCTCCTGTGGGGATGCCACAACCTAATAGGACAAAGACCAAAAAATAAATTCTGACATCAAAAACCAAAATCCAGTAAAGTGTTACTGTACAACATTTCTATTCAGCACATTTGCTGAACGTACTTTGTACTGACCATGTGTCGTTGGCAATGTTGGTAGTTGCGGCCCTTGCGGGGATGAAGGCTGTTGTGGGGATGGGGGCCCTTGGGGTGATCCGGGCCCTAGGAGCGCTCCAGGCCGTTGCGGACATGCAGGCCGTTGCGGCCGCGCTCTGGTTGGATGAATTTGCGGGGATGAAGGTTCTTGGGGCAATCCAGGCAGTTGTGGGGATGAAGACCCTTGCGGCGACCCAGGCCCTAGGGTGAGCCAGGCTGTTGCGGGGATGAAGACCCTTGCGGCGACCCAGGCCCTAGGGGTGAGCCAGGCTGTTGCGGGGATGAAGGCCCTTGCGGCGACCCAGGCCCTAGGGGTGAGCCAGGCTGTTGCGGGGATGAAGGCCCTTGCGGCGACCCAGGCCCTAGGGGTGAGCCAGGCTGTTGCGGGGATGAAGGCCCTTGCGGCGACCCAGGCCCTAGGGGTGAGCCAGGCTGTTGGGGCGACCCAGGCCCCAGGGGCAAAGAAGGTTCTTGGGGTGAGCCAGGCTGTTGCAGGGAAGATGGCCCTTGCGGTGAGCGGGCCCTAGGGGCGAGCCAGGCTGTTGCGGGGATGAAGGCCCTTGGGGTGACCCAGGCCCTAGGGGCGAGCCAGGCTGTTGCGGGGATGAAGGCCCTTGGGGTGACCCAGGCCCTAGTGGCAATGAAGGTTCTTGGGGCGACCCAGGCCCTAGGGGTGAGCCAGGCTGTTGCGGGTAAGAAGGCCCTTGCGGTGACCCGGGCCCTAGGGGCAATGAAGGTTCTTGGGGCAATCCAGGCTGTTGCGGGGAAGACGGCCCTTGCGGCAAGCTGGGCCCTAGGGGCGAGCCAGGCTGTTGCGGGTAAGAAGGCCCTTGCGGTGACCCAGGCCCTAGAGGCAATGAAGGTTCTTCTGGGGATGAAGGCCCTTGGGGCGACCCAGGCCCTACGGGTGAGCCAGGCTGTTGGGGCGACCCAGGCCCTACGGGTGAGCCAGGCTGTTGGGGCGACCCAGGCCCTACGGGTGAGCCAGGCTGTTGGGGCGACCCAGGCCCTACGGGTGAGCCAGGCTGTTGCGGGGATGAAGGCCCTTGGGGCGACTCAGGCCCTTGGGGCGCGCCAGGCTGTTGCGGGGATGAAGGCCCTAGGGGCGACCCAGGCCCTAGAGGCAATGAAGGTTCTTCTGGGGATGAAGGCCCTTGGGGCGACCCAGGCCCTACGGGTGAGCCAGGCTGTTGCGGGGAAGACGGCCCTTGGGGCGACGAAGGCCCTAGAGGCAATGAAGGTTCTTGTGGTGAGCCGGGCTGTTGCGGGGAAGACGGCCCTTGCGGTGAGCCGGGCCCTAGGGGCGAGCCAGGCTGTTGCGGGGATGAAGGCCCTTGCGGCGACCCAGGCCCTAGGGGTGAGCCAGGCTGTTGCGGGGAAGACGGCCCTTGGGGCGACCCAGGCCCTAGGGTGAGCCAGGCTGTTGCGGGGATGAAGGTTCTTGGGACGACCCAGGCCCTAGGGCAATCCAGGCTGTTGCGGGGAAGACGGCCCTTGCGGTGAGCCGGGCCCTAGGGGCGAGCCAGGCTGTGCGGGATGAAGGTTCTTGGGACGACCCAGGCCCTACGGGTGAGCCAGGCTGTTGGGCGAGCCAGGCTGTTGCGGGTATGAAGGTTCTTGGGGCGAGCCAGGCTTTGCGGGTATGAAGCCCTTGTGGCAAGCCGGGCCCTAGGGTGAGCCAGGCGTTGGGGGATGAAGGCCCTTGCGGCGAGCTGGGCCCTTGCGGTGACCCGGCTGTTGGGGGGATGAAGGTTCTTGGGACGACCCAGGCCCTAGGGGCGAGCCAGGCTGTTGCGGGGAAGACGGCCCTTGCGGTGAGCCGGGCCCTAGGGGTGAGCCAGGCTGTTGGGGCCCTTGGGGCGATCCAGGCCCTAGGGGCCAGCCAGGCTGTTGGGGGGATGAAGGCCCTTGCGGTGACCCGGCCCTAGTGGCAATGAAGGTTCTTGGGGTGAGCCAGGTTGTTGTGGGGATGAAGGCCCTTGCGGCAAGCCGGGCCCTAGGGGCAATGAAGGTTCTTGGGGTGAGCCAGGCCCTTGCGACAACCCAGGCTGTTGCGGAGATGAAGGTCCTTGCGGTGAGCCGGGCCCTAGGGGCAATGAAGGTTCTTGGGG
>NW_024040621.1:0-23227 GCF_014851395.1 Micropterus salmoides | reverse complement strand
TGTATGTAGTTCCTATAATAGTCATCCTCTCAGGCTGACACTGATGATAATCTGTATTCAGAGGAACACCAAACCTAAAGGTGAGGCAACAGGAAACTCTTACACAGCCACAAGTGAAACTTCCCATTTCTGATCAAAAATGACATTTCAGTCAGGACACTCATGTCAAAGTTTTAATGACTTGGACCAATGCATACTGTAGTTTGACAGTGTGGCTTGCTTGTTATGGTGCGGGGACAGAGTGGACCCAAACGCAAAACAGGTTTTATTGAAGGGAAAAAAGGGGTTGAGGGAGTGGAGGTGCGGGAGAGGCAGACGCCGGGAGGAGAAACACGGCACAGGAACCGAGGAGACTGAGACAAGGGAGCCGGGGGCACTGGGGACTGAGGGAGTAAGGAGGCACGGGGAGGAGGTGGAGGGGAGAGGGCAGGGTGGCGAGCCCCAGCTGTGGAACGGAGACGGAGGTGAGTGAACCTGGAGTGGAGACAGACAGGTCAGAAGCAGGGAAAACAAAGTACAAGGAAACGCAGAATACTCAAGAGCTTGAGTGGTGAAGTGGCACCAGGTGAGGAGCACGACGATCAAACAGGGGTTGAATCGAGAACCGGGGTAGAAGTACTGTCAGAGATGAGGCTGATGCTGGCAGTGTGGCAGGCAGAGGAGGTACTGACAAGGTGCAGGTGCGGGTCGTTGGCTGGGCTCAGGAGCAGAGGGAGAGCACATGCAGGAGAGGAGACACGGGGAGGCAGGCAGAGTAGGAAAACACCAGGGGAAAACAGAATCACAAGCAAAAAAAAGGGAGAAATAATCGGGACACTCACCGTCAGCCAGGCTGCCACCACAACACTGCTCATGTAATTCTCTGGAACAAATCTGAGCAACAGACTGTCCTGAGCTCACACACCACAAAATGTAATGATCATGAAAGACATGTTAAAGAAACAAATTCAACTAAATGCCAAGATTAAATTTTTTATTTCAGTTTGTTTCACCATTTATAATAGAGAAAAATACTTTTGTCGTTTCACAGGTTTGCAGACCAGAGGAAATTCAGATGGCACAAACATGGAGGTGACTTTCTTTAACTCTTTGATTACTCTCTCTGTTGGATAAGATTACCATGCAGGAGACAGTAGTTAGAGAGACCAATCCTCAGGGCTGGAATCAGGTGAAATTTTGACAGTATCAGCTTAAATAAACCCGATCACATGCTGATCCTTTCTTTACTGAACTCTGCTGTGTTTACTCACCTTGTTGTGTGCAGCGCAGCTCTCCTTCACGCCTACAGTGCAGCATTTCACTGCACGTAGGAGTTGAAAATAGAGTTACTATAAACATCTTTTGGGCACCAGTGAGTGGATCCTGAGTCCTGACATCAAGATTCACTCTGACCCTAACAAATCTGTTATGAATCTTTAATCTTACATGTATCTGCCAGGTTCACCTCTTAAAATGGCAAACATTGGCTGATTAACGTTACTTCTGTAAGTGCCAAAATGAAAATGCTTTTCTCTATCAGGTCTGTGTCTGTACAGCCAAAGATCTTTGTGCGTAAGAGCTTCCACTCTGTTACACTGCTGTACAACCACGAATGGACTGTGTTTCTTTTCCAACTATTTATTCTATTCCAACTAACAGTAGGACGTCAATATTTTGTAAGTTACCTTTATTTTTTATTTACTTAAGATACTCCACCTAAAACCATCAAACTATTAACAGACCCACCAGAGACTTTAAACCTTGCTGTAGAAAGTTTGTGGACTCAGTAGTGACGGGTTTTCACAGTGGGAAAAAAATCAAAATGTCACAGAAACCAAATCACTTCTGCAGTATAATCCTCTTTCTTCACTGTCCATCATCATCTGTTTTTCAACATATAGCTTAGCAGAGAGCTTCTGTCTCCACCCTCATGTACAAACTGGTTGTAATGTGTTGGTTTTCGTTTCCTGCCTCCTGCTCTCAGGAGTCACCTCCAAAAATGTATGAAAGGGATGTGTCTGTATTTCACTGTAGGTCATTCTCTGTCAAATTGTGTTTTTGTTTTCAGATCGCCCTCTATGAGAACTGTCCTCCAGCTTCTACATCTGAATCCACCTACGAGAGCCTCGATCCAGCCAGCAGGGAGCAAACCAGACCTACTCTACACTCACACACACACACACACACACACACACACACACAAATGATGCGTTTGTGTCTCACTGAGCACTGCAACTCTGCCATGTACGCAGGTATTCAGGTAGATTAACGCTTTCTCACCAAGAAGCAGTCCACATGATCTTTAGCAGGTTTTAAAACTGAAAAAAGCACTTAGACTACACGTTAGTGGGGAACTTAAAAAATTAGACCTTCCCTGACTGTCTTGGTTTCGCTATAACAGCCTGTGGACAGATGTAAGGGCTCAGGATTGCTTTTCTGCCAAAATCCAAAGGATGAGATGTTTATACGCTCCCGGTGCCTTCTTTCTGCTCCCCTACAGAAACAAATATGTGAAACATTAGTTTAGAAACAGAATTTGCAAACGTCAGCAATACAAAGTTCAAAGCCAAAACTAACATTCCTGCAAAGCAGAAAACATTATGGGTTTTGGTGGCTGACATTAGCAAATGTTAGCTTGCTTGCTAACGTGGACAAATTGCTGTCCAAAGAAGCCAAAAAGTCAGCTGATTGATCCAGACTCCCAGGGCTGATCTGGCTGGTGGATTGACTGGCTTGCTGTTTGCAGGTTACTTTGGTGGCTGGCGGCGTGAGTGGGCCCTGCCAGTGTTTTATGACTATTATATTTATTATATTAATTATTTACCACGTAATATCAATAAAATTACAATTTTCAAATAATGCAATATCATGATGCGGAGCTGGCTTTTCTTTTGCATGATAATGTGTTTTTGTCAGGGTTTGTGGTGGTGTGGCAGGTTGCAGGACCCAAACGCAGGACACAGAGTGGAGCAGGTATAGTTCAATGGTTTATTAAAGCAAACAAAAGGCGAGCACACTTACAACTGAGTGGCTGAGTCCATGTCCAAAATAAATAAGCAATCCAAACAAAACCGGTGATCCAAAAGAACTCCAAAGGCAAACTCCAACTAACCATAGAACTGGCAGGGCAAGACAGCGCAAGAAACTGTACACCAAAGTAACAGAGGTAATGACAGAAACACCAGGTATATATACACAGGGACTAACGAGCAGGGCGGGAGCTACGGAGGTGACAGACATGAGACTAACGAGGCAGGCAGAGAGATAGCAGGGAAGACAGAGAGAGCAGGCAGGCAAGACAGTAAAGAGGAACAAAGAGGCAGGCCGACAGAGTGATAACTGGGGAAACAGACGGAACACTTCATAGGCAGACATGGGGCCAAGTAACCCACACAGACCAGAATAAAAACTAAGACACAAAACTAGGAGCTAAGACACAGGGCTGAGATGCGGAAACAATCAACACATGACAGACCGGTAAAGAGCTGAACAGAACGTAAATGAACAAGGTGAATATACTAAACGAGAGACAGAGACCAGGAGTAAACACTAAGACATGAACTAAAGTACAGGACAGAGTACAGAAGAGCAAAGACATGGAACCAAAACCAACTAAATAGCAGATACAAACCCAAACCCTCAGAATAAAAACCAGAAAACACAGCACTCGGGACAGGATCGTGACAGTACCAAAAAAAACAGACAACCGACAGCAGCACAAACAACAAAGTCCAGGCCGACCGGGGGGACGGAGGGAGGGCAAGGCCAGAAAAACAAGAAAGACACAGTCCAGGGAGCAGACGAGAGAGGACCATGGAGGTCGGGGGTTGACCTGAGGGCAGAATAGGGGGACCAGACAGGGAAACCTCAGGCGCGGCCCCGAGGACAGAGCAAGGGGAAACAGTTCAGGAGGACCTCCCGACCCAAATGGCCGAGCAGAACCGGGGGGCCACAGGGTTCGGGAGGCCGTCCCGAGGGTCGATCGAGCAAGTCAGGCAGATCAGCCAGGAAACAGAGATCAGGAGTCGTGCTGGAGGACGACAGAGAGAACCGGGGCTCACCTGAGGCCTCACCTCTTCAGGCCACGGCTGAGCGCAGGCTGATAACCACCGGCAGAGACAGGGAGCAGGGGGTCGAGAGAACCAACGGCGAAGCAGGTGCCGGTCGGACCACCGACGGGGCAGAAGTAACAAGTCGGCTGGACCACCATCTTACCTTGTGCTGGTTGGACCACCGATGAGGGAACAGGAGTCGATCGGACCACCGGCGGAGCTGAATCAACAATACAAAAATTAGTTTTGCTGTCCTGTCATGAATCAACTGTCCAAGGATACCTGAAAAACAAGATCACCAAACAATATTCAGTGTATATAGCTTCCCACTTTGCCCAGGTCTCTCTCAGTATAAAATATGTGGATGCAAGAGACTGTCTGATAATATCTATATTACAGACACACATTAATCAGCATTTCTGTAAATGTGCCAGTGTCGCCTGCATTCAAAATGCCATAAGCACGTCCCAAATCAAGCATGTAGCATTTGGGGTGTAACTGCAGGATAACGCAGACATCGATGCACAAGAACAAATGCATGGCTACGTGTGGAGCCTACGGTGTAGCTACGTCATGTAGACCCTATTCAGAGTATAAATCAAGCTTTAAGATTGGACATGTGAGGAGAGAGTGTGTGACCTGCTAAAGAAGCGTTTGATTGGTTTGTTTGGAAAAGGAAGGCAAGTCACTTCCTGTTAGATTTTTATGTCTTAGGTGATGAAAAACTATTTATTAATATACCATATACCCTCAGACTATTTCCGGTGCATGAAGGACACGCCGTGGAGAGCTGACTGACCAGTCGCTGTATCTGAATTTGTACAAACACAACTTGCTCAACTTTACGGAAATTAGCCTGTTCAACACACACACCAGGTTCACAAACAGACAGCAAACTGTAAACTAGGCAGAGCTGATCAAATATGAATCAAGATTCTGTTACTGGGTTGCCTATTTCTTGCCTCAGTCCTGACCCCGCCACCACGTTGAAAACAGATAATCCACAGCTACGCACGGTCCAACTTGCAGTTTTGTCACCCATTGCAGAGCATTCATTGGTTGGCTGCATCCAGATGCATCCTCACCTGATTCGTGTGTCTCCAGTTTAAGACCTGAACCCCCACAGACATTTTATACGTGAAGAAATATACAACACATTGTACATTTATGTTTAAAAATCTTATCAGGGTGTTTATATGGCTGTTTCATTGATTAATGCTGAAATTTCCAACAGTCCAAGAAATTACTTGTACTTTACTTGAGTATTTCAATTTTATAATTTTGCTCCATTTCAGAGGGAAATATTGTTATTTTTTCTCCACTGCATTTATTTGACATTTATAGTTACTAGTTGCTTTAAATATCCAACGAAGGTTAAAATCAAGGGCAACTGGACTTGGTTGAAGATACTGGAAGATGTTTCGTCCCTTATCCAAAGGACTTCTTCAGTTCTGACTGACTGGCAGGGAAACTCAGCTATTTAACCTCAGTGGGGTCGTTGGCCCGGGTCATCGATACCGCTGGTTCATTAGTGTTCCTTGTTGCTGTGACGACAGTCGTTACAGTCGTTAAGACTACCTGTGGCCAAGACTGAACGACCATCGTTGGTATCTTCACCTGAGGCCAATAGGTTACGTTTGTTGAGTTTCCTGGGAAGTGATGAAAGGACAGCATTGTAAGTGGGGGATAAGTGGTGGCGTAGACCCCCTCCTCGGTTCAATGACGGCTTCTCAACCCGGGCGTAGATGGCTTCCTTGACACCTCTTTCAAACCATCCATCTTCTCTGCCTCAAACGAGTGTCCTCTGTCCTTCAGATGTAAGTAGACTGCAGAGTCTTGACCTGAGGAGTTGGCTCCTTCTGTGTTGAGCCATGCGTTTGTGTAGTGGTTGTTTAGTCTCCCCAATAACAGGTCTGTGCATTCCTCACTGCATTGGACCGCATACACTAGATTGCTTTTCTTGTGTTTGGTGTGCGTCTTTGGGGTGGACCAGCATCTGTCTTAGTGTGTTCTTGGTTTAAAAATCACAGGGATGTTGTGTTTGTTGAAAATCCTCCTGAGTTTCTCTGATACTCCAGACACGTATGGAATCACAATGTTGTTGTGTTTGACCTTCTTTTCCTCCTCCCCTGTAGTTTTGTTCTTCTTGGATCTTGTGGCTGTTTCAAAAGGTCCATTTAGGGTATCCACAGGCTGTAAGTGCCCCCTTCAGTGTTTCTGTTCCTTCTCTCTGGCTTGGGCGCTTGTTGGTATGTTTTCCGCTCTGTGGTGTAGTGTTCTCATGACCCTAGCTTGTGCTCCATGGGTGGTGTGAATCGAAGAGTAGGTATTGGTCTGTGTGTGGGGGTTTTCTATGAACACCAATCTGCAGGCTCCCGTCCTCTTCAATGTGTACAGCGCAGTCCAGGAAGGCCAAACTGTTGTTGTGAACATCTTCTCGTGTGAACTTGATGTTACTGTCCACAGAGTTGATGTGTTCTGTGAAGGCTTGCACTTCCTGGCTTTTAATTTTGACCCAGGTGTCGTCCACATATCTGTACCAGTGGCTCGGTGCTGTTCCTCTGAAGGAGTTGAGGGCTTGTTCTCCACTTCTTCCATGTAGATGTTTGCCACAATCGGGGATACCGGTGAGCCCAAGGCACAGCCATGCTTCTGTCTGTAGAATCCTCTGTTGTACTGGAAGTAGGTGGTGTTTAGAAAGAGGTCAAGTAATTTACAGGTCAGGGCTGAGGCTAGTTCTGTTGTCCAGGGTGTTGTCTTGTGTTAGCCGTTTCCTAACAGTTTCTACTGCCTCTATGGTGGGGATGCAGCTGAACAAAGAAGTCACGTCATAGGATACCATGGTTTCATCTGTGTGTTTCATCTAGTTGCTTTAAAAAACAAAAACAAACATGTGATATAATTTCTTTCTCTGCATGTACAACATACATTAATGTGCAGGAAACCTCAAACCCTGCAGTAGAAATATAGATGATGATGGGGTGTGTGTGTGTGTGTTGTGTTTGGAGGAGGGACTACATCATTTAAAGAAGTTAGAAGTTCCTGGTTTGTCAGTGAAGAAGTCAGAGAGGCAGCAGTAAACCATCAGAGCCTCAACATGAAAGTCCATCACACTTTGATCTGCTTCTTCTTCCTCTGTGAGTATTCACTTTGGATTTCTGTCTCTCTCTCTTGTTATGTAGTTTTTCTTTATTATTCTCATGATTAAATATGATGATCAGAGTCAGGTATGAGGCATTTTAATGGAAACGTTCACATTTTTTGAAGTCTGTACGAAAACAGTCTTCGCATAGAATGTGGATTTCACCTCCATCTCTTTGAGAAGCTCTTTTACCGTACATATGAGCTTGTGAGGATAGTACATATCCTTTAAAATATAGTCCAGTACAAGTAAACTGCACATATATAAGGAAAATGAAGGACATAACCTTACACGGTTAGAAGAGAGTTGAATCCCAACATCTGAGAAGCTGGAACCAGCAACTGTTTGACATTTTGACCTGTGAAATCGCAAAAAAGAATAGTTGCCATTAAGTGATTAATTGTTGCAGCTCTACTTGTTTGGTAACAAAGTACAATTTTGTTGCTTGTTGCTGTATTTTTATGGTGACAGAGTTTGTGTGTTCTGTTGCTTCAGCCTGACTGTTAGTGGACTTTGTTGTAGCTTCACAAGATTTGAAATAACTTCTGTATGAAGTAGATTTTACAGAAAGATATCACACAAACAGGAACAAAAGAAATCTGCATGGATTTAAGAACTGGATAAATAAAAATTTTTTTACATCACATTAAAAAAAATTCATAGCCTACTGATCACTGTTTACACATCTAACAAATCCTGCTAAAGCTCTGATGTAAATACAGTCAGTCAGTTCTGTATTCTGATTAAACGGGAAGAAAGAGTTACAGAATGTTGAAAGTCTGACTGAGCTCTTGTGGTTTGTGGCTTAAAAACTGACCTGAAAGTTTTAGTCTACAATATTTATGTTCATATTCTGTCTGGTTCTCCTTTTTAATGCTGATTTCAGTATTTCATAGTGTTTTGTTGAAGCTCTGTTACTGTTTGTTCTGCTGTATACTCTGATACAGTTTTCCACTTTTATAGAAATTAATATTAAATTCTAAATGAATGTTATTACTGACGTGAAAACCTGGTTCATTATTGTTCAAACAGTTGTCCTTTTTTATGGCTCACTGTTGTATGAAAAGAGAAAAAGGAAGAAAGAAAGAAGAATCAGTTACTTTTTATAATTTACATTTCATTATTGAAACCTTTATTTATACAGGGAAGAATAAAGGATGATGGCTAAAAGACAGACAGGAAAATTAAAATAGTAACATTCACCTGCAGTACCAGTCTATGATCCTCAGTCACAGACTGGTTGAACTGGGCAGCTCCCAGTGTGACGTGAAGCAGCAAATGTTGTGATCAGACTGCAGCATCTTACAGGAAGTTCAGACAGTAACTATTGTTGTTCATCTTTTCAACAGCTCTGCAGGATGGAAACACTGGTCTCACCAATGACCAAATCCCATCTGTCTATACAGGAACTGAAGGAGGAGATATCAGAGTTAGATGCGCCTTTTCTTCATATGAAGCGCGATGTTCTTTTGCAAGAGAGAATGTAAACGAGAGGACATCCTCATTCACACAACTGGTGTCAGAGATCAGAGAGGCAGATACAGCATCACATATGACAGAGAAGGAAATGTTTTCGTGAGCATCACACAGCTGACCAAGTCTGACTCAGGACTGTACAGATGTGGTCTGGGTGGATCAAACATCAGGTTTGAAATCATTGTTGTAGATGGTGAGTTTCTACTAAAAGTCATGAAAATGTTTCTTTCCTGTTTGAAGAAAAGCTTCACTGTTCACTGGTTCTGAAGTGAATGTTTTCTTTAACAGTTGTGGTTTCTGAAGAGTATTTTTCCTTGTGTTCACCTGCAATCAAAGAATACTTAGACCACTTTTTCAATAGACAAAGATCTATCAAATTGTGTGCAGAGGCTGAGATTATGATGCTCTGAATCTTTGCTGGAAGAATCCAAATCAGTCACAGACTGGTAGAACTGGGCAGCTCCCAGTGTAACTGTGGATCACATTTGAAACTGTAATTATTGTGATCATCATGTTAAATACAGCCCACTAATACAGCAATTTATACTTGTTCCTCCTCCAGGTTGTGGATAGAGCCTCTGCAGTGGCCAGATGTAGATTTAGCCAGAGTCAGGATGCCATTGTGTCAAAATGTGCTCCTTCTAGCCGCCTCTTCCTGAGAGCAATAGGAGGAGGCCTTGTTCTATTTTACAACTGCTTTACCAAAGTTATTGTTTTAAATATTATTCAGTAATCTTGTTTACATAAACTCATCACTGTGATGAGTGCTCAGTGTTTTAAAAAGCTGTGTCCATGTTGTAAAGGCTTTTTTCAATTTGTACAATTTTCAGTAAATCTGTTTCAATATTTAAAAAGCTTTGACAATATTTAAGGTCCAGTTTTTCATTTAGGAGCACATGTGCTCCATGGGAAAAGGGAATCATAGAGCCCTGTGAGGCCCTTTTTGTGTTTTCATTTATATAATTCAGGGATATTCACAGCATTTCCCTTTCATATCACATTCTGACCGCCTAATTGTAGTCCCTGTTGCACTGTTGATATTTTAAAGTAAGTGGTTGCGTAGTAGTAATTTTAGGATTCACTGTGTGTACCCTTATCTAAATGTAGTGGTATGTGAACAGTGGTAAGGTGGTGACCCAGGGCGGGTTGCCTGAATATTTCCCTTATTATTAAATCCAAATGTTAACAGGTATGACTCTACTGGCCTTTTCAACATCAGTCCTGTAAGCTCTCAGACTGTTCATTTAAAACAGGTTTAAACTCATTTATCTCATCAGGACTTCTGCATGTTTTTGTTGTTCACAGCTCACGTAGTTCCCACTTCAAAACCAAAATTCACTCTACTGGTCTTTTCAACATCAGACCCATCAGCCTCCACACCAACACAGATTTCTCAGACTGACCAGCAGCAGACTGGGACAGCATCACCTCGAGGTACATCCACACTGTTTGATAGATGAAAGTCTATAACTGAAAGCAATGACATGCAATTGTCCTTCCAGGACATAGCAAAGCATCTCAGCCAGTGGCTTTGGAGAAGGTCCCAGTCAGAGTCATGAAATCAGACTTTGTGTATTGTCTTGGTGTGCATGTGTGTGTGTTAATGAGGTGATACAATAGAGCTGCATGTTTTTCATGCAGGTATGAGTTTATAAAAGTGCATATATACTGTATTATTGCAAGACATAGCTCCATCAAACACAAATCACGTGAGCTTCAACAGCACACTTCAGTTAGTTTAGTTTGTACAACCGACCAATCGTGAGTCCTGTCTTTTTCTGTCTTGTATCTAACTTGTATCTTTCCAGAACCATCAGATCGGTGAGACTTTGGATCTTTGTAGTACAATATGAAGGACCAGAATGAGCAATGGCTGCACCAAAATCATTTGATTTGAACAAACTGTCCCTAGTTGAAGGCATTGTGCTCCAGAATCAGCTGAAGAATGATATACACACGATTCACCCAAGGTTAAGTAGTTTTCACTAGTGAGAGTTAGCATAACTGTTAGCAACTGTAGAAAACACTGTTTCTATGGTTACATATACATGCAGTACTGATTTAGAACAGTGTCGACGTGTCCTGTAACATGATTTTATTGGATATCTGCCAGCCAATTGGAAATGGTAAAATGCTACTGTGTAAGAAAATTAAATACCTAATCGTGATCTGATACTTGTGTGTACCTTGATGAGCTCTGACTGAAAACCTTTGACCTACCCGATGAGAAAGAACACAGTTTGTTACAGAAAATTCTTCTCTTAAGGAATGGAGGTGACTTCAAAAAAAGATTCTTCTACTCTATTCTTTAATTTCAATTTATTAGCGAATAGCTCCTTGAGATGCAGCATCTCGTTTTCATGAGGGTCCAAAGACAGAAAAATCCAACCCCAGGACAGAAATACAAAAACGCAGAACAAATACTTAAAACAACTGAGTTACAAAGCAGCTTGCACCCTCACCCCAGACCAATGACGACGAAAACAGAATTTTAAACATTTCCAATAAACTTTCAGCAAATTACAAAAACTAAAAACTAAATCAAAAGACACATCATGGTTCAGACATGTCATATCTCGTACAATAAGTACATCACATATAGTTGAGAAAGACAAGTTATTGCATATCTCTAAGTGAATATGTAGAACTACAAGGAAACAAGAGTACTTTCAGATAAGGAGGACAATCGAAATTGACACATTTGAAAATAAACTGAAACCAATTGAAGTCTCTTCCTGAATTAAGCTGAAGCCAATTTAGTGATTTATGCATTACACAATGATGAGTTTTAAAAGGACACCTCATAACAAATCTACACAGAGAGTTAAAGACCACATGAAGTGGGTTAAGAACAATGTCACTAGTATTCATGTAGATGATATCAGCCTAGTGTATAATGGGAAATATCATCTGAGACATTAACCTTTTCCTGACTTTAAATCTGAAACAATTAACAGATCTATAGAGTGAACTGAGACAACAAATGTTCTTTTTTATGTAATCAATGTGAGGTTTAAAGGTAAGCTCAGGATCGATCCACAGTCCAAGGTATTTAAATGAATCCAATTTCACCATGGAAGACCCATCTTCAAAATAAAGATGCAAATTAAGAGCACAAGGTGGTCATTTGTTATTGTGAAGCCATTTTTTCATCATAATATAGTAGGCTTGAGTGGAACCTTGAGGAACCCCTTTATCAACCAATAAATCATCAGACAACGAACCCTAAGACCCTAAGAGCAACTCACTATTGTGAAGTGTCTGTTGTGAAGACCATAACAGTGCACTTTGATTCAAACCTATTGTATAAAGCTTGTCAAGCCGGATATAATAATCCACCAATTTCAAAAGCTTTGGAAAGGTTGATAAAAATGGCACCAGCTACCTGTCCCTTATCGAAGTGGGAGAAAACGTCATAGGTAAACTTTGATAAAGCTATGGTGATAGAAGAATTAGGCCTAAAGCCAGATAGATTTGGAGATAAGATGTTATTCTGAATAATGTATTGTGATAATTGAATAAAATTATTATTCATGATCATCATTCATCAATTAAGAAGCATGTAAAACAAACGTTTTCTTCTCTCAACCTCACAGGTGTGCTGCAGTATGTTGTTCCTATTCTTGTCATCATTGTCATCCTCTCAGGGCTACCACTGATGATAATCTACATTCAGTGGAACAGCAAACCTAAAGGTGAAGCAACAGGAAACACGTACACAGCAACGCTAACAACTGGAACTTCCCAATTCTCATTAAAAATTACAGTTCAGTCAGGACACTCATGTCAAAGTTTTCACCACTTGCAATAATACATACTGTAGTTTGACAGTGTGGCTCTGCTCATGCAATTCTCTGGAACACCTCTGAGCAACAGACTGTCCCTGAGGTCACACACCCACAAAATCTAATGAACAAGAAAGACATGTTAAAGAAATATACAAATCAACTAAATGCTAATACATGAGGAAGGTGGGGAGGTGGAAGGGCATTGCAGGGGTGCGCAGATAGAAATTTGGAAATACATAGCTTTCTTTCCTGCTGTTTGCAGTTTTTGTAAACCTACAGGCTACAGTGCGCTACTACGAGTTAGATCAGTTTAGAGACAACAGTATTTTGTAGCCATGCTAGGAGTGTGGCTCTAGAGATGACATTGTTAGTTGGTCAGTCCACCACTGTGGTCAACAACTAGTGGATCAATAGACGGGTTTCTGTGCAACGTCATCACCGCGATGCGCACGCTACCAGGGGACAGAAAGCAGCGCTCTGTCTTTGCGGCACATCAGTTTATATGGCATATCTAGCAGCAGTGTTTGGAAAATTACTCAGAAATTGTAATGAGTTCAATTTTAATTATTACTCATTTAAAAAGTAATAATAATACTAGGGCTGACCCCGAATAGTTGAAGATCGGATGCTTCAAGGCTGATTCGACTGTCAATCTCACAGTCGAAACTTCGCAGTGAAACAAGGATCATGGCATTTTGGCGATATGGGGGCGCTCAACGTCTGATTTTACATAGAACTACCAGTTTTCTCCCAATACGTTAATATACAGACTATTCCAATACACATTTCAACGTTTAATGCTGTAAATAAACATGTAAAAAGAAAAACACTTTCAATAAATGTTGCCCCCCCCGGCTCGCAAATGCCGTGTACAAAAACACATATGATTTCGACTATCAGTCGACTATAGGCAGGCCTTGACGATTCTGATTCGACTATATAAATCCTTAGTCGGGGACAGGCCTAAAGATTACTTTACGTATTACTGGATATTAAAAGTAAATAGTCACGTTGCTCGTTTCGTTACAATTACTTTCAACCACCGCACCCCATCCTTAAAAGTGACGGGAAACTTGTTCAGCAGTGCAGTTTAGCAATGAATCCACTTTACTGGAACAATAATTAACCAAGGAGTCAACAACCATCCGAACTGAAAACACTGCAGCCTCTCAGACCAGGTGATGCTGTATCATATAGGCTATGGATATAGGCTATTTAAAAATAATAAAAAAGCAGGTCCCTCCTGACAATTCAGCTAATCGCGTATTCAGAACAGCAGCAATGAGTATGAATTTTACGAAGCATTATGGTTTTTTTTACACCACTGTTGAGAATATCTCTTAATTGATGTAACAGGGAAAGGTAAGACAGGTCTAGCTTAGAGTAATGTAGCTGACCCCATAAGTGTTTGACATTATAGCTTTAGGTATTTGCACACGTACTTGTCCTCATCAGGAACACAACAATAGGCTGATTAGTTAGAGACAGTAGCTCAGATGTCAGGCTAGCAGACAGTGTTCTCCGGGAATCTTACAAGGTTGAGCCATACAACAACTAACTGGCTCCACAGATTAGAGTACAACGAATGGATAGTGAGAGATTCCAATATGATGAAGCATTGGAGTCTAAACATCAGATAGTTAGTTGTTCTTAGTGAATGGTGACCTAATAGAGAAACCTACAGGCACTAGGGGAAGACAGAAACATAAAAGGGACCAGAAGATGCTATCCTTCAGATTTGGTGTTGGCATTTGACGTTTTCACATGTTGTATGCTGGCACTGTATCTCCTCGGCCGGGCTCAATAAACCATGCTATGTTAAGTCTTCATCAGTCTCCGAAACTTCTGCACTCCTGAACCTGGCTCACAACAATATCATTTCAACAGCCACGGTGTGAGATTAAAAACAAATCAAGCAAGTGTCTCGACTTTTGAACTTACGTTAATGTTTTGCACATGCGTTTATAAGAGAAGTAGCCTATTCAGTACTTTTACCAAACACAAAACGTTGATTAACGCTACTCTCTCCTGCTGAGTAGATGCTTCACTGGCATATCACATTTGAGGAACAACATACAAGCATCAACTCAGCATCAAATACAGCAGGTCTACAACTGACCATACATACTAGTAAGAACAGCAATAAATGCTAGTAAGAGCTAATAGCACATATCGCATCAATGGGGTAAATACCTAGGGAAAGAATTAAGAGTTAACAAAAAAGTGCAATCAATACAAGATAATTGTGAGGAGATAGAAGAAAAAGAGGTAGAGTTAGAGGTGTTGAGTTTTCAAGAGCTTCTTGAAGTTAGAGAGGGACGCCCCTGCTCTGATGGCGTGTGGTAGCTCATTCCACCATCGTGGTGTCAGCGATGAGCCGGGACTGGGATTGCTTTGCGTTCATTGGAGGAGCGTAGTGGCTGAGAAGGAACCATTTGTAGGGGTTTCACCGCACAAGCTGGAAGACCTGCTAGGAGGACATTGCAATAGTTGAGGCAAGAGATAACCATGGCCTGTACCAGAAGCTGGGTGGCATACTGATTGAGGTAGGGCTTGAAAGACAGCTGGTCATCAATCCGAGTTTCTCACTACCCTGGTTGGAGTGCTGGTTGAGGAGTCAATTTGTAGTTTGATGTTAGGGTGGACAGATTGCTTGGCTGTAATGACCAAGAATTCAGTCTTAGAGAGGTTTCGTTGAAGGCGGTAAGCCTTCATCCATGCAGATATGTCCAAGAGACAGGCCGTGATCGTCTGTCAGGAATGATATGTAGAGTTGCGTATCGTCTGCGTAGCAGTGGTAAGGTAAGCCGTGTAAGCGAATGATTGGCCCCAGCACTGAGCCTTGGGGCTCCCCTGTGGAAGAGGTAGCGGGAGGAGGATAATTGTCCTTGCCACAAAACATTGTAGGAACGCTCAGAGAGGTAGGATTCAAACCAATCTGTTTATGGATAATATGTCCAAGGGGAAGCAGATACAAGGAAAACAAAATGGGTCCTAAGACCGACCCCTGAGGCACACCATATTTAACTGGACAGAACGAAGAGACATAGTTGTTTACAGACACGCAAAACTTTCCCACCCAGAGATTCCCACCCAGTGCCTCAGTCTGTCCAACAGGATGTTGTGATCAATGGTTTCAAAAGCAGCACTAAGGTCCAGGAGTACCAGGACTGAGCACATGCCTTCATCAGCAGACATTAAAAGGTCATTAGTGACTTTAAGCAGGGCAGTCTCAGTGCTATGGTACTTCCTGAAACCAGATTGAAACTTTTCAAAAAATAAAGTATAAAGACTGCTACATGGTAGGTTTTCCTGTGTCATGTTCACACAGTGGGCGCTGACCTAGCAGGGAATAGAATAGTTGATTTTGAGTGATTTAGAGAATTGGCTAGTTATAGCCACCACTTTGCCTGTGAGGAAAGCAGCAAAGGTATCAGCAGCCAAGTTTGTGGGTGGTGGAGGAGGAATTAGTAGCGCTTTAAAAGTGGAAAATAATTTCCATGAGTTGGTGGCACTGCTAATTCTGTCATCATAGAAAGCAGTTTTGGCAGCACTGATGCTTGTTGAGAAGGAGGATAGGAGCAATTGCTAGCCCTTAAGGTCGGCAGGGTCTTTGGTTTTTCGCCATTTTCTTTCAGCGGCTCTGAGATCAGTACGGAGTCCACAGATGGTATCAGTTAGCCACGGGTGGACTGGTTCAGACGAGCAGGTTTGGTGGATAGGGGACACAGGCTATCCAGGCACGAGCTCAGTATTAAGTACGAAGATTGTGCGGCATCATTGACCTCGAGTGAGGTAAGCTACCACTGTGGCAAAGGGGCTGGTTCTGTAGGCATACCAAGAACTGAATAAAGTAGTGGTCCGACATGTGTAGAGAAGTGAGACAGTTAGTCACTCCGTGGCACAGTTTCGGAGAAGAACAAGGTCAAGCACCTTGCCAGCTTTGTGCGGCGGGGGGCTGAGAACCCATGTTAGGTCAAAGGACTGAATCAGAGACAGGAATTCTGCTGAGTTTGATTGTCTAAGTGAATGTTCATGTCACCGAGAACAAGTAATGGACAGGCATGCTCTGGGATTGAAGACAGCAATAGGTCTAGCTCGTCCACAAAGTTACCCTTGTTGTCCTGGTGGACGGTATATGACAATCACAGAGACCTTTACCGGAGCGGACACCAAGAAAGCATGATATTAGAAGGAGGTATATTGATTCCGGGGTAGCAGCAGTGTGAATTTCCATTTGTTCGAAATTAGGAGCCCAGTCCCTTCCAGACTTAGGGACTCTAATCCTAAGGGGACTCTAGCGCTTAGATACAGTCGTCACTGTAAATCCAGATTGTCCACGAACAAACTCTGGTAAAAGCGGTTGACAGGGACTCTAATCCTAAGGGGACTCTAACCCTTCCTTAGATACAGTCGTCACTGTAAATGTAAAAGCGATTGACAGCGGGCCCTGTCAACAAGTTAACGGTGGACAAAACAGGGACTCTAATCCTTGTAATTCTACACGGCTCTGTTAAATGAGGATCAGCCGTGTGAGATGGTAGAATCAAAAGAGCACTTTAAGCTTTTTAAATAGTGAAAAGTCTTCAGTCTTAATTTAAAAGTTATCTGGGAGTTTGTTCCAGATATATGGGGCATAATAACTGAACGCTGCTTCTCCTTGTTTAGTTTTGACTCTGGGGAAAGAAAGCAGACCTGCCCTAGACGACCTGAGAGGTCTGGATGGTTCATAATGAAGCAGAAGATCAGAAATGTATTTTGGCCCTAAACCATTTAGTGCTTTATAAACTAACAGCAGGATTTGAAATCAATTCTTTGACATACAGGAAGCCAATGTAAAGACCTCATCTGCATAATTATTGTAACATAGCAGAGGTAGCAGAGTTTTCTGGTTTGTTCCAAGAGATAATGTGTTAGCATAAGCAGTAATAAAGTAAGCTTTGTTGACTGCAGACTGGCAGTTCCATGACCCAACAGAACAAAGTAAACAGATGTGGGTGGTGTCTGTTTTAAAGGTTTGAGGAGTGCTTTATTTCTGTGCCTAATGGCATGATACCTCTTGGGTGCACCGGAGACAACAGGGACAGTATGGTAGAAAATGGCCTGTGTGTAGTTGTAGCTGGCAGCTTTAAGTGAGTTGGTGTGCTTAGGAAAAGGAAAAACTACTCTTGTGGGTGGAGTTGCACAGGTAGACTCGCTGGTCTTTATCCAAGTAGGTCTTCACACAAGGAGCCAACGCTTACGCTGGCGCTTCAGTGATAGGTTTCACTGAAGTAGTATAATTGCATACAGGTTGTGCATTAAGCTGAGATCGCCCTCCGGATTACCAAGACAAAAACTTGGTTTCAGTGGGTGGGACACACACCCAGTTGTTGAGATTCTAG
Organism: Micropterus salmoides; assembly: GCF_014851395.1. NCBI lineage: Eukaryota > Metazoa > Chordata > Actinopteri > Centrarchiformes > Centrarchidae > Micropterus > Micropterus salmoides. The sequence goes on along the minus strand of NW_024040621.1, from coordinate 5,406 downwards.
TGGAATGCTCAGAAAAGTGCAAAGTCATAGCACATCAAGAGTAAGAAAATAGAGAATTGCATGCACCTCCAACTACTGCTTTCAAATGCTGTAATATCCTTTGTGGGGTTTATAAATGGTGATAAAAAAATATATATTTTTTAACATTTAGAGTCGTTGATATTTTATTATATTTAGTAGAAGTAGCATTCATTGAGCTTGAATTAAAAGATGTGATGATTAGCGAGTTTGATCAATGAGCAAAGCAAAGAGTGTGAAAACGACCTTAAGAGGTGGATGCATAATTCGGCAGAACAGATGTTGTAGGCTACTTGCCGAGATTTGCATCCACCTCCTTTCTCAGCCTACATGACCGTTATCACCCGCGAGGTGCATGCAATTCTCGGCATGCAAGCAGGCAGAATTCACCTGTTACCAAATCGCTTTTGCCCTCTGGCTGCGTGCGCATCCAGTAGTGTTTGTATACAAGAAACCTGTCCATACATTCTCACTCCAGACTCTTGGTACCCCTTTTGCGTCAGTTTTAGACATTCAGGGCTCCGCTGTGAAGTTACAAACAATAACACTTGGCTTTCGAAACATCATTTCATTTCACATAATTTAAAACAGCACGTTATTAAAGTCGTGAAACGTTGCAATATGGTTAGATTTAGGCACAAAACGTACTTGGTTAGGCTTAGGCAACCAAACTACTTGGTTATGGTTAAAAAAAGATCGAAAAAAATAGAGAATAACTATGTATGTCAGTTAACATGTAAGGTAACTTCCATAATTTACGCAATTTACGTCACTTGCATAACTTAAATAAAAATATTTAACGTTGACTTTTTGTTTCACACGGGACACGAACACTTTTCTCCTGGTTCAAAGTCCAGGTTATGGCCCTCTATCCACCCCAACCCGCTCCTTACACAGTCCTTTCTGTTAAATATCATATAACTATAACTATAACCTTTAACGTCAAAATCTGACTGACTTCCCCCTTTGCACTGAACTATGACGCTATAGGGATCGCCAGTGCATTACAAACCGACACCGATGGGTCTTGACCACGCGTCCATATGTGACTAGTCAGGCAGTGAGAACGGGTTGATTGGATGGAATGCCATTTTTTTGTTTATAATTTTTAATAGAGAAAAATACTTTTGTCTGTTTCACAGGTTTGCAGACCAGAGGAAATTCAGATGAAACAATCATGGAGGTGACTTTCTTTTACTCTTTGATTACTCTAATGTTGGATAAGATGTACCAGTGTAGGTGACAATAGTTTAAGATGTCCTTAGCAAATTTTCAGGATTGGAATCAGGGCAGATTTTAAGAGATGGTGATGGCTTAATAAACCCGATCACATGCTGATCTCTGCTGTGTTTAGTCACCTTGTTGTGTTGCAGCGCAGCTCTCCTTCACATCTACAATGCAGCATTTCACTGCATATAGGTGTAAAAAATAAGAGGGTGTAACATCATTTGGGCGCACAGCGAGTGGATCTTGAGTTCTGACAAGAAAAATTCTCAGATTCACTCTGACCCTAAAAAATCTGGTATTGAATCTTTTATCTTACATGTTTAGCCGGCACTGACTGCCAGGTTCACCGCTTAAAAAGACAAACGTTGGCTGATTAACGTTAATTCTGTAAGGGCCAAAAATGAAACTTTTCTTTGTCAGGTTGTCAAGTGCTGTCGGTGTCTGTACAGCCAAAGATCATTTGGGAGTAAAGAGCTCCCACTCTGTTACTCTGCTGTACAACCACAAATGGACTGTGTTTCTTTTCCAACTATTTAAACAGTCTTCTCTCTAGTTATAAATATTTAATGATTTAAGCTTACAGTTTAAACCAGGACCTGTTAAACTATTGTCTTACAATGTTTTGTAGGTTACCTTTATTTCTTTATTTACTTTTTTTTTTTTTTTTTTACAATTGATAACAAGCATTTTTCAGTACTGAGTTTACTTTTTCAAAACTTTTAGCACTGTTGTCTGTACCAACACGCCTCAAATGTACCGAAACACTGCAAACTTGTTAATAATAATTTTACAAAAATACCAGCAGTAGTTCTCTCCAACAGCAACATTTTGTCACTCATAACACAATTTCCTAAAAAACACTAACAACACGTAGCATTACAATAGACGCATCATTTTATGTGAATCTTTGAAGTAGTAAATCATTTTGTGTTCTTTATTTTTTTTGATTGGCTAAAATTGTTGTTGTGGCCAAGTCCACGTAGATAAAAACATGGGGTGTGTGATGGGCTTCCAGCTCCACGAAGAAATCCCCTCTGTTGGGGCTAGTCGTTGGGTCCTAAAGAAGAAATACAAGAATTACACACAAGCAGTAATGTCAGAAGATTCTGACAATTGATGCCACCGTTGAGTGGGTTCACATTTGGCTGCTCTCTGAAACCAGTCTCTTTCAGTAATGGCCCATGGTTGATTACCTGGTTACCACAGTAGCCCTAATGTCATCAAAGACTACAGCTTTTGGTCATTTCTGCTGTTGTCTACACTACCACGCATGCAGAATCTTCTTCCTCTCTGTACCACTCTTTCTCCTCCGTCTCTTGCAGGCTCCAGTGGGGTGGAGGTGTAACAAAACATTTCAAAGATGTCTCCTTTTATAGGTGGTAAAGAGATCACTAGGTGAAAAGACCAGGGTAGGGCTCTAACTGAATGGGAATGACGTTGGTATCATTTACATAATTTCAATCAATACAATTTCACTATTTGTCTCCATAACCATCTTTTTTAGGATTTTGAATGAATTTCAATGGGGTTTGGATTTTGGCAAATTGCTGTCCATTTGAATGTATGTAAAGTTGAACATAAATTTAACAGTTTTGAAAAGACTATATAAGCATTTGCAAAATTGGCTGTGGATACACACAGTTTTCCTGCCGGTTAACTTTGAGTGAGAAAATGATTCTTAAATTTTGTAAGCCATAGTCATTGAACATATTTTGTGTTAAATCATTGCATTTTGTATTACAGCAAGGCAAGAGTCAGTCTCAGTTTGGTCCCATAGACTTCTGTTGAAGTCATTATTGAAAAATGCTTGTTAGCAATTGTAAAAAAAAAAAAACTGTAAGATACTCCACCTAAAACCAGTCCTCCATCATAGAGTTCAAACCTTTGCTGTTTGTGGACAGTGGACTCAAGTCGTCAGGGAGTTCACAGTGAAGAAAATAATCAAAATGTCAACAGAAACAAAATCACTTCTGCAGCATAATCCTCTTCCTTCACTGTCCGTCACTCATGTGTTTATCAAAATATAGGTAAGCAGAGAGCTTCTGTCTCCACCCTCATGTACAAACTGATTGTTATGGTTTTCATTTCCTGCTTCCTGCTCTCACCTGTCACCTCCAAAAATGTATTTAAAAGGATGTCTATGAAGATTCTCAGTCATCCAGGTCATAGTTATCCAACAAAAGGTTAAAATCAAGGGCAACTGGACGTTTCGTCCCTCATCCAAAGGACTTCTTCAGTTCTGAACTGAAGAAGTCCTTTGGATGAGGGACGAAACGTCTTCCAGTATCTTCAACCAAGTCCAGTTGCCCTTGATTTTAACCTTCGTTGGATATTTAAAAGGATGTATCTCTATTTCACTGTAGGTCATTCTCTGTCAAAATGTTTTTTTTTGTTTGTTTTCAGATCGCCCTCTATGAGAACTGTCCTCCAGCTTCTACATCTGAGTCCACTTACGAGAGCCTCGATCCTGCAAGCAGGGATCAGAACCAGACCTACGCTACACTCACACACACACAACACAAATGACATTCTTTGTGTCATGTGTTTAGACCTTTGTCACACACAGGTGTGAGGTTCTTTTCTTATACCAGCAAATTATTAGTTAATTCCACTGTTAAGGAAGACACCAAACCTTTATACAATTTATTCCCACTACTACACAACTCAATAAAAATGTCAGGGACAATATAAAAGGCTAAAAAGTTTTTAAAAGTCCGGCATTAAGAAATGGAACAGTCCAATCTACCTGAGTTCTAAAAAAAAAAAAAAAAGGGAAAGGGGTTTGGCAATGGCTACGGGGAATAACAGACAGCGTTAAGAGACTGGCACATTAATTCAGCTCACACACACACACACACACACACACCACACACGTAGGGTGCGTTGAATCATGTTCTTCCTACTCCACTGGTTCGTCTGGTCTCTCGTGCACTCTTACTCTCTCCACCCCCGTACCGGTGGCAATCGACTCCTCTGTCCGAGCCAACTTCGATCTCCAATTCCACTTGTATGGCCCCCTTTTGTTCTCTCCCTTCGTTCTTCTGTGTGGTCTGCCATGCCGTTCTCCTCCCGTTCAGCTCTCTCCCAGCTCTCAACCGCGTCCTCTTCTTTCTGTCTGGTCCCTGTCCCATGCTGGGATTCAACTGTCCACAATCAATTTAACCAGGGCCAAATCTTTTCTCCTTCAATCAGGCCCCGCGGGGTGTGTCGTATAATCAGTCCCAGCCGTCGATAAGTAGAAATCAGTAAAACCAATAAAACACAAACCATCCGATAATATAAAACACACCAAACATGCAATCATCAATCTGTCAGCCAACACCCAGCACCCACCACAACACAAAATTCAAAGTCAACCTAGATATCAAGTTAGCTAACTTTAGCTTGCTTGCTAATGTGGACAAATTGCTAGCTGTCTAAAGAAGCAAATACCATCTTGAATGGATAATATCAGCTGATTCATCCAGACTCCCAGGGCTGATTTCGCTGGTGGATTGGTGGCTTGCCATTTGCCAGTTACTTTGTTGCTCTGGCGTTGTGAGCAGCAAGCACCATGCCAGCGTTTTATGACTGATTATAATTATTACTTACTATACTTATTTGCTGTTCTTTAATGTTAGTTAATGGAATTATATTACCCGTGTATACTTTGTGTGTATTAATAGATAATGGAAGAATAACAGCTAACGTGGATTCTCAACAAAATAAAGAATGAAAATGTAAATTAGTTTTTGCTGTCCTGTCATGAATCAAGTTGTCCACAGATAACTGAGAAAACAGAGACCACCAAAGCTTTCCACTTTGCCCAGGATCTGTCAATACATATAGAAAGGCTATCAAGACTTTGTGGTTAAATAAATGAATATATATATATATATATATGTCTCCACATGGACCAAATGACATCTGTGAACATCCGAAGTAAATTGCATTTAACGAGGCACAGCAGACAACACTGACCACTGTCAACTCTCTGCACCTCCTCTTCAGCCACAACCCCACTTACTGTTTTTTTTAACTGCTTATACTTTTTTCAAAACTCTACACACAAACTTTTTATTTATTTATTTATTTATTTATAAGGAAATCAGCATTACTTTAAATGAGCCAGTGTTAGCCTGCTGACCTTAATGATAAAATGTACAGAACAAGTACAAACGC
>NW_024040620.1:0-22758 GCF_014851395.1 Micropterus salmoides | reverse complement strand
CTGCTTGTTTGATGTTTTAAGCATTTCCCACATTTCCCCTGGTAAAAAAAACAAAAGTGCATTACCTTTGCATTTGTTCAAAAAATGGACTTCACGAATCCTTGTTTCTGCATCCTACTTGGATGTCTTACGAGAGTTTTCCTATTAATCCAGCCTATTTGGTCCTGCTTCACTCTGCCTTGTTGCAACGTTTCGGAGAACTATTTGTCCTTCATCAGGCTTTACAGAGTGGCCTTTTTAAGTTTCCTTTTTCTTTAGGTTTGACTGATCTTCGCTTGAGGCTTTTCTAATTGAGGTTTCGTGAGTCACGGTGAGTACTGAGGTTAAGGTGAGGGATTTGGGCTGGGTAAGAGTGTCCCCCGCCCCCGTGGGCCATCCAGAGGTCACACACGGCACTGGCTGAGTTAGGGAGAGGGAAAAGAGCTGGCCAACGACTTACAAAGCTCTGCGTTAGCCGTCTGGTGCACTGTCCTGGTGATGCGCCTCCAGCGACCCCAGAAGGCAAAACACTCCCTGCTTGTTTGATGTTTTAAGCATTTCCCACATTTCCCTGGAAAAAACAAAAGCATTCCTTTGCATTTGGTCAAAAATTGGCTTCACGAATCCTTTGATTTCTGCATCCTACTTGGATGTCTTACGATGAGTTTTCCTATTAATCCAGCCTATTTGGTCCTGCTTCACTCTGCCTTGTTGCAACGTTTCGGAGACTATTTGTCCTTCATCAGGCTTTACAGAGGGCATCTTTAATTTCCTTTTTCTTTAGGTTGACTGATCTTCTGCTTGAGGCTTTTCTAATTGAGGTTTCCAGTGAGTCACGGTGATACTGAGGTTAAGGTGAGGATTTGGGCTGGGTAAGAGTGTCCCCCGCCCCCGTGGGGCCATCCAGAGGTCACACACGGCACTGGCTGAGTTAGGGAGAGGGAAAAAGGCTGGCCAACGACTTACAAAGCTGCGTTAGCCAGTCTGGTGCACTGTCCTGTGATGCGCCTCCAGCGACCCAGAAAGGCAAAAACACTCCCTGCTTGTTTGATGTTTTAAGCATTCCCACATTTCCCATGGTAAAAAACAAAAGTGCATTACCTTTGCATTTGGTCAAAAAATTGGACTTCACGAATCCTTTGATTTCTGCATCCTACTTGGATGTCTTACGATGAATTTTCCTATTAATCCAGGCCTATTTGGTCCTGCTTCACTCTGCCTTGTTGCAACGTTTCGGAGAACTATTTGTCCTTCATCAGGCTTTACAGAGTGGCATCTTTAAGTTTCCTTTTCTTTAGGTTTGACTGATCTTCGCTGAGGCTTTTCTAATTGAGGTTTCCAGTGAGTCACGGTGAGTACTGAGGTTAAGGTGAGGGATTGGGCTGGGTAAGAGTGTCCCCGCCCCCCGTGGGGCCACCAGAGGTCACACACGGCACTGGCTGAGTTAGGGAGAGGAAAAAGAGCTGGCCAACGACTTACAAAGCTCTGCGTTAGCCAGTCTGGTGCACTGTCCTGTGATGCGCCTCCAGCGACCCCAGAAAGGCAAAAACACTCCTGCTTGTTTGATGTTTTAAGCATTCCCACATTTCCCATGGTAAAAAACAAAAGTGCATTACCTTTGCATTTGGTCAAAAAATTGGACTTCACGAATCCTTTAATTTCTGCATCCTACTTGGATGTCTTACGATGAATTTCCTATTAATCCAGGCCTATTTGGTCCTGCTTCACTCTGCCTTGTTGCAACGTTTCGGAGAACTATTTGTCCTTCATCAGGCTTTACAGAGTGGCATCTTTAAGTTTCCTTTTTCTTTAGGTTTGACTGATCTTCTGCTTGAGGCTTTTCTAATTGAGGTTTCCAGTGAGTCACGGTGAGTACTGAGGTTAAGGTGAGGGATTTGGGCTGGGTAAGAGTGTCCCCGCCCCCCGTGGGGCCATCCAGAGGTCACACACGGCACTGGCTGAGTTAGGGAGAGGGGAAAAAGAGCTGGCCAACGACTTACAAAGCTCTGCGTTAGCCAGTGGTGCACTGTCCTGTGATGCGCCTCCAGCGACCCCAGAAAGGCAAAAACACTCCCTGCTTGTTTGATGTTTAAGCATTTCCCACATTTCCCATGGTAAAAAACAAAAGTGCATTACCTTTGCATTTGGTCAAAAATTGGACTTCACGAATCCTTGATTTCTGCATCCTACTTGGATGTCTTACGATGATTTTCCTATTAATCCAGGCCTATTTGGTCCTGCTTCACTCTGCCTTGTTGCAACGTTTCGGAGAACTATTTGTCCTTCATCAGGCTTTACAGAGTGGCATCTTTAAGTTTCCTTTTTCTTTAGGTTTGACTGATCTTCTGCTTGAGGCTTTTCTAATTGAGGTTTCCAGTGAGTCACGGTGAGTACTGAGGTTAAGGTGAGGGATTTGGGCTGGGTAAGAGTGTCCCCGCCCCCCGTGGGGCCATCCAGAGGTCACACACGGCACTGGCTGAGTTAGGGAGAGGGGAAAAAGAGCTGGCCAACGACTTACAAAGCTCTGCGTTAGCCAGTCTGGTGCACTGTCCTGTGATGCGCCTCCAGCGACCCCAGAAAGGCAAAAACACCCTGCTTGTTTGATGTTTAAGCATTTCCCACATTTCCCATGGTAAAAAACAAAAGTGCATTACCTTTGCATTTGGTCAAAAAATTGGACTTCACGAATCCTTTGATTTCTGCATCCTACTTGGATGTCTTACGATGATTTTCCTATTAATCCAGGCCTATTTGGTCCTGCTTCACTCTGCCTTGTTGCAACGTTTCGGAGAACTATTTGTCCTTCATCAGGCTTTACAGAGTGGCATCTTTAAGTTTCCTTTTTCTTTAGGTTTGACTGATCTTCTGCTTGAGGCTTTTCTAATTGAGGTTTCCAGTGAGTCACGGTGAGTACTGAGGTTAAGGTGAGGGATTTGGGCTGGGTAAGAGTGTCCCCGCCCCCCGTGGGGCCATCCAGAGGTCACACACGGCACTGGCTGAGTTAGGGAGAGGGGAAAAAGAGCTGGCCAACGACTTACAAAGCTCTGCGTTAGCCAGTCTGGTGCACTGTCCTGTGATGCGCCTCCAGCGACCCCAGAAAGGCAAAAACACTCCCTGCTTGTTTGATGTTTTAAGCATTTCCCACATTTCCCATGGTAAAAAAACAAAAGTGCATTACCTTTGCATTTGGTCAAAAAATTGGACTTCACGAATCCTTTGATTTCTGCATCCTACTTGGATGTCTTACGATGATTTTCCTATTAATCCAGGCCTATTTGGTCCTGCTTCACTCTGCCTTGTTGCAACGTTTCGGAGAACTATTTGTCCTTCATCAGGCTTTACAGAGTGGCATCTTTAAGTTTCCTTTTTCTTTAGGTTTGACTGATCTTCTGCTTGAGGCTTTTCTAATTGAGGTTTCCAGTGAGTCACGGTGAGTACTGAGGTTAAGGTGAGGGATTTGGGCTGGGTAAGAGTGTCCCCGCCCCCCGTGGGGCCATCCAGAGGTCACACACGGCACTGGCTGAGTTAGGGAGAGGGGAAAAAGAGCTGGCCAACGACTTACAAAGCTCTGCGTTAGCCAGTCTGGTGCACTGTCCTGTGATGCGCCTCCAGCGACCCCAGAAAGGCAAAAACACTCCCTGCTTGTTTGATGTTTTAAGCATTTCCCACATTTCCCATGGTAAAAAACAAAAGTGCATTACCTTTGCATTTGGTCAAAAAATTGGACTTCACGAATCCTTTGATTTCTGCATCCTACTTGGATGTCTTACGATGAATTTTCCTATTAATCCAGGCCTATTTGGTCCTGCTTCACTCTGCCTTGTTGCAACGTTTCGGAGAACTATTTGTCCTTCATCAGGCTTTACAGAGTGGCATCTTTAAGTTTCCTTTTTCTTTAGGTTTGACTGATCTTCTGCTTGAGGCTTTTCTAATTGAGGTTTCCAGTGAGTCACGGTGAGTACTGAGGTTAAGGTGAGGGATTTGGGCTGGGTAAGAGTGTCCCCGCCCCCCGTGGGGCCATCCAGAGGTCACACACGGCACTGGCTGAGTTAGGGAGAGGGGAAAAAGAGCTGGCCAACGACTTACAAAGCTCTGCGTTAGCCAGTCTGGTGCACTGTCCTGTGATGCGCCTCCAGCGACCCCAGAAAGGCAAAAACACTCCCTGCTTGTTTGATGTTTTAAGCATTTCCCACATTTCCCATGGTAAAAAACAAAAGTGCATTACCTTTGCATTTGGTCAAAAAATTGGACTTCACGAATCCTTTGATTTCTGCATCCTACTTGGATGTCTTACGATGAATTTTCCTATTAATCCAGGCCTATTTGGTCCTGCTTCACTCTGCCTTGTTGCAACGTTTCGGAGAACTATTTGTCCTTCATCAGGCTTTACAGAGTGGCATCTTTAAGTTTCCTTTTTCTTTAGGTTTGACTGATCTTCTGCTTGAGGCTTTTCTAATTGAGGTTTCCAGTGAGTCACGGTGAGTACTGAGGTTAAGGTGAGGGATTTGGGCTGGGTAAGAGTGTCCCCGCCCCCCGTGGGGCCATCCAGAGGTCACACACGGCACTGGCTGAGTTAGGGAGAGGGGAAAAAGAGCTGGCCAACGACTTACAAAGCTCTGCGTTAGCCAGTCTGGTGCACTGTCCTGTGATGCGCCTCCAGCGACCCCAGAAAGGCAAAAACACTCCCTGCTTGTTTGATGTTTTAAGCATTTCCCACATTTCCCATGGTAAAAAACAAAAGTGCATTACCTTTGCATTTGGTCAAAAAATTGGACTTCACGAATCCTTTGATTTCTGCATCCTACTTGGATGTCTTACGATGATTTTCCTATTAATCCAGGCCTATTTGGTCCTGCTTCACTCTGCCTTGTTGCAACGTTTCGGAGAACTATTTGTCCTTCATCAGGCTTTACAGAGTGGCATCTTTAAGTTTCCTTTTTCTTTAGGTTTGACTGATCTTCTGCTTGAGGCTTTTCTAATTGAGGTTTCCAGTGAGTCACGGTGAGTACTGAGGTTAAGGTGAGGGATTTGGGCTGGGTAAGAGTGTCCCCGCCCCCCGTGGGGCCATCCAGAGGTCACACACGGCACTGGCTGAGTTAGGGAGAGGGGAAAAAGAGCTGGCCAACGACTTACAAAGCTCTGCGTTAGCCAGTCTGGTGCACTGTCCTGTGATGCGCCTCCAGCGACCCCAGAAAGGCAAAAACACTCCCTGCTTGTTTGATGTTTTAAGCATTTCCCACATTTCCCATGGTAAAAAACAAAAGTGCATTACCTTTGCATTTGGTCAAAAAATTGGACTTCACGAATCCTTTGATTTCTGCATCCTACTTGGATGTCTTACGATGATTTTCCTATTAATCCAGGCCTATTTGGTCCTGCTTCACTCTGCCTTGTTGCAACGTTTCGGAGAACTATTTGTCCTTCATCAGGCTTTACAGAGTGGCATCTTTAAGTTTCCTTTTTCTTTAGGTTTGACTGATCTTCTGCTTGAGGCTTTTCTAATTGAGGTTTCCAGTGAGTCACGGTGAGTACTGAGGTTAAGGTGAGGGATTTGGGCTGGGTAAGAGTGTCCCCGCCCCCCGTGGGGCCATCCAGAGGTCACACACGGCACTGGCTGAGTTAGGGAGAGGGGAAAAAGAGCTGGCCAACGACTTACAAAGCTCTGCGTTAGCCAGTCTGGTGCACTGTCCTGTGATGCGCCTCCAGCGACCCCAGAAAGGCAAAAACACTCCCTGCTTGTTTGATGTTTTAAGCATTTCCCACATTTCCCATGGTAAAAAACAAAAGTGCATTACCTTTGCATTTGGTCAAAAAATTGGACTTCACGAATCCTTTGATTTCTGCATCCTACTTGGATGTCTTACGATGATTTTCCTATTAATCCAGGCCTATTTGGTCCTGCTTCACTCTGCCTTGTTGCAACGTTTCGGAGAACTATTTGTCCTTCATCAGGCTTTACAGAGTGGCATCTTTAAGTTTCCTTTTTCTTTAGGTTTGACTGATCTTCTGCTTGAGGCTTTTCTAATTGAGGTTTCCAGTGAGTCACGGTGAGTACTGAGGTTAAGGTGAGGGATTTGGGCTGGGTAAGAGTGTCCCCGCCCCCCGTGGGGCCATCCAGAGGTCACACACGGCACTGGCTGAGTTAGGGAGAGGGGAAAAAGAGCTGGCCAACGACTTACAAAGCTCTGCGTTAGCCAGTCTGGTGCACTGTCCTGTGATGCGCCTCCAGCGACCCCAGAAAGGCAAAAACACTCCCTGCTTGTTTGATGTTTTAAGCATTTCCCACATTTCCCATGGTAAAAAACAAAAGTGCATTACCTTTGCATTTGGTCAAAAAATTGGACTTCACGAATCCTTTGATTTCTGCATCCTACTTGGATGTCTTACGATGATTTTCCTATTAATCCAGGCCTATTTGGTCCTGCTTCACTCTGCCTTGTTGCAACGTTTCGGAGAACTATTTGTCCTTCATCAGGCTTTACAGAGTGGCATCTTTAAGTTTCCTTTTTCTTTAGGTTTGACTGATCTTCTGCTTGAGGCTTTTCTAATTGAGGTTTCCAGTGAGTCACGGTGAGTACTGAGGTTAAGGTGAGGGATTTGGGCTGGGTAAGAGTGTCCCCGCCCCCCGTGGGGCCATCCAGAGGTCACACACGGCACTGGCTGAGTTAGGGAGAGGGGAAAAAGAGCTGGCCAACGACTTACAAAGCTCTGCGTTAGCCAGTCTGGTGCACTGTCCTGTGATGCGCCTCCAGCGACCCCAGAAAGGCAAAAACACTCCCTGCTTGTTTGATGTTTTAAGCATTTCCCACATTTCCCATGGTAAAAAACAAAAGTGCATTACCTTTGCATTTGGTCAAAAAATTGGACTTCACGAATCCTTTGATTTCTGCATCCTACTTGGATGTCTTACGATGATTTTCCTATTAATCCAGGCCTATTTGGTCCTGCTTCACTCTGCCTTGTTGCAACGTTTCGGAGAACTATTTGTCCTTCATCAGGCTTTACAGAGTGGCATCTTTAAGTTTCCTTTTTCTTTAGGTTTGACTGATCTTCTGCTTGAGGCTTTTCTAATTGAGGTTTCCAGTGAGTCACGGTGAGTACTGAGGTTAAGGTGAGGGATTTGGGCTGGGTAAGAGTGTCCCCGCCCCCCGTGGGGCCATCCAGAGGTCACACACGGCACTGGCTGAGTTAGGGAGAGGGGAAAAAGAGCTGGCCAACGACTTACAAAGCTCTGCGTTAGCCAGTCTGGTGCACTGTCCTGTGATGCGCCTCCAGCGACCCCAGAAAGGCAAAAACACTCCCTGCTTGTTTGAGTTTTAAGCATTTCCCACATTTCCCATGGTAAAAAAACAAAAGTGCATTACCTTTGCATTTGGTCAAAAAATTGGACTTCACGAATCCTTTGATTTCTGCATCCTACTTGGATGTCTTACGATGAGTTTTCCTATTAATCCAGGCCTATTTGGTCCTGCTTCACTCTGCCTTGTTGCAACGTTTCGGAGAACTATTTGTCCTTCATCAGGCTTTACAGAGTGGCATCTTTAAGTTTCCTTTTTCTTTAGGTTTGACTGATCTTCTGCTTGAGGCTTTTCTAATTGAGGTTTCCAGTGAGTCACGGTGAGTACTGAGGTTAAGGTGAGGGATTTGGGCTGGGTAAGAGTGTCCCCGCCCCCCGTGGGGCCATCCAGAGGTCACACACGGCACTGGCTGAGTTAGGGAGAGGGGAAAAAGAGCTGGCCAACGACTTACAAAGCTCTGCGTTAGCCAGTCTGGTGCACTGTCCTGTGATGCGCCTCCAGCGACCCCAGAAAGGCAAAAACACTCCCTGCTTGTTTGATGTTTTAAGCATTTCCCACATTTCCCATGGTAAAAAAACAAAAGTGCATTACCTTTGCATTTGGTCAAAAAATTGGACTTCACGAATCCTTTGATTTCTGCATCCTACTTGGATGTCTTACGATGATTTTCCTATTAATCCAGGCCTATTTGGTCCTGCTTCACTCTGCCTTGTTGCAACGTTTCGGAGAACTATTTGTCCTTCATCAGGCTTTACAGAGTGGCATCTTTAAGTTTCCTTTTTCTTTAGGTTTGACTGATCTTCTGCTTGAGGCTTTTCTAATTGAGGTTTCCAGTGAGTCACGGTGAGTACTGAGGTTAAGGTGAGGGATTTGGGCTGGGTAAGAGTGTCCCCGCCCCCGTGGGGCCATCCAGAGGTCACACACGGCACTGGCTGAGTTAGGGAGAGGGGAAAAAGAGCTGGCCAACGACTTACAAAGCTCTGCGTTAGCCAGTCTGGTGCACTGTCCTGTGATGCGCCTCCAGCGACCCCAGAAAGGCAAAAACACTCCCTGCTTGTTTGATGTTTTAAGCATTTCCCACATTTCCCATGGTAAAAAAACAAAAGTGCATTACCTTTGCATTTGGTCAAAAAATTGGACTTCACGAATCCTTTGATTTCTGCATCCTACTTGGATGTCTTACGATGATTTTCCTATTAATCCAGGCCTATTTGGTCCTGCTTCACTCTGCCTTGTTGCAACGTTTCGGAGAACTATTTGTCCTTCATCAGGCTTTACAGAGTGGCATCTTTAAGTTTCCTTTTTCTTTAGGTTTGACTGATCTTCTGCTTGAGGCTTTTCTAATTGAGGTTTCCAGTGAGTCACGGTGAGTACTGAGGTTAAGGTGAGGGATTTGGGCTGGGTAAGAGTGTCCCCCCCCCGTGGGGCCATCCAGAGGTCACACACGGCACTGGCTGAGTTAGGGAGAGGGGAAAAAGAGCTGGCCAACGACTTACAAAGCTCTGCGTTAGCCAGTCTGGTGCACTGTCCTGTGATGCGCCTCCAGCGACCCCAGAAAGGCAAAAACACTCCCTGCTTGTTTGATGTTTTAAGCATTTCCCACATTTCCCATGGTAAAAAAACAAAAGTGCATTACCTTTGCATTTGGTCAAAAAATTGGACTTCACGAATCCTGTGATTTCTGCATCCTACTTGGATGTCTTACGATGAGTTTTCCTATTAATCCAGGCCTATTTGGTCCTGCTTCACTCTGCCTTGTTGCAACGTTTCGAGAGAACTATTTGTCCTTCATCAGGCTTTACAGAGTGGCATCTTTAAGTTCCTTTTTCTTTAGGTAAGGGGGTTATAGCCACGATCATCAGGTGATGATCCTTGTGCTCATATAGCAAAGCCGGCTTGGCAAGGACAGGGCCGCGACTCCCCTTGTAAAGCCGGCTTGGCAAGGTCATCTAGCGAAGCGGCTTCGCAAGGGGGGTTTTTGACACTTGAAAATGTACATCGCCAGAGGCTGGTTAAGGAAGTAGGTAAGGGGGTTATAGCCACGGTCATCAGGTGATGATCCTTGTGCTCACCTAGCAAAGCCAGCTTTGCAAGGAGTGTTCCGTGACCGGTCTAGCGAGGCCGGCTTGGCAAGGTCATCTAGCGAAGCCGGCTTGGCAAGGACAGGGCCGTGACCGGTCTAGCGAAGCCGGCTTGGCAAGGAGCGGGCCGTGACCGGTCTAGCGAAGCCGGCTTGGCAAGGACATCTAGCCAAGCCGGCTTGGCAAGGACATCTAGCGAAGCCGGCTTGGCAAGGACATCTAGCGAAACGGAGTACCAGGGGCACGGCCGCCTTGGGCGCGCGGCTTTGCGTGGCCACAGGGGGGGGGCTTAAGTGTGGGTGCCCAGGTTCGACCGGAGGTCAAGGTGCCCGGAGGTGGGCCCTTTTTGCTGAATGTTTACCCGGAAGGTGAGCCCTTCTGGGGGGGCGATGGGCGGCTCCCCGGGGTGGGCCTTGTAAAGCCGGCTTGGCAAGGACATCTAGCGAAGCCGGCTTGGCAAGGTCATCTAGCGAAGCCGGCTTGGCAAGGACAGGGCCGTGACCGGTCTAGCGAAGCCGGCTTGGCAAGGACATCTAGCGAAGCGGCTTGGTAAGGACAGGGCCGTGCGGTCTAGCGAAGCCGGCTTCGCAAGGTCATCTAGCGAAGCCGGCTTGGTAAGGACAGGGCGTGACCGGTCTAGCGAAGCCGGCTTGGCAAGGTCATCTAGCGAAGCCGGCTTGGCAAGGACATCTAGCGAAGCCGGCTTGGCAAGGACATCTAGCGAAACGGAGTACCAGGGGCACGGCCGCCTTGGGCGCGCGGCTTTGCGTGGCCACAGGGGGGGGCTTAAGTGTGGGTGCCCAGGTTCGACCGGAGGTCAAGGTGCCCGGAGGTGGGCCCTTTTTGCTGAATGTTTACCCGGGAAGGTGAGCCCCTTTCTGGGGGGGCGATGGGCGGCTCCCCCGGGGTGGGCCTTGTAAAGCCGGCTTGGCAAGGACATCTAGCGAAGCCGGCTTGGCAAGGTCATCTAGCGAAGCCGGCTTCGCAAGGAGTGGGTTTTTGACACTTTGAAAATGTACATCGCCAGAGGCTGGTTAAGGAAGTAGGTAAGGGGGTTATAGCCACGATCATCAGGTGATGATCCTTGTGCTCACCTAGCAAAGCCAGCTTTGCAAGGAGTGTTCCGTGACCGGTCTAGCGAGGCCGGCTTGGCAAGGTCATCTAGCGAAGCCGGCTTGGCAAGGACAGGGCCGTGACCGGTCTAGCGAAGCCGGCTTGGCAAGGACATCTAGCGAAGCCGGCTTGGTAAGGACAGGGCCGTGACCGGTCTAGCGAAGCCGGCTTCGCAAGGTCATCTAGCGAAGCCGGCTTGGTAAGGACAGGGCCGTGACCGGTCTAGCGAAGCCGGCTTGGCAAGGTCATCTAGCGAAGCCGGCTTGGCAAGGTCATCTAGCGAAGCCGGCTTCGCAAGGAGTGGGTTTTTGACACTTTGAAACGAGCTGTTGGATGCTGTCCCTCTCGCAGCGTTTGGGACGGAATCCAACAGCTAGATTCAAAGTGTGAAAATGGGCTTCCTTGTAAAGCCGGCTTGGCAAGGACATCTAGCGAAGCCGGCTTGGCAAGGACATCTAGCGAAGCCGGCTTGGCAAGGAGCGGGCCGTGACCGGTAAGTGAGCTGTAGTTGTTGATTCTTTTATCCTTAATTCAGGCCGACTTGGTCCTGCTTCACTCTGCCTTGTTGCAACGTTTCGGAGGGCGGCTTGTCTTCATCAGGCATAACAGAGTGGTATCTTTAAATGTCCTTTTCCTTAGGTTCCCTTAATTTGGTTCAAAAACGGTAAGTATTTTCCTTTTTTCCAGCTTGAGGTAAGTGTTTCTTGTCCTTCTCTTCCGCTTGAGGCTTGTAATCAGAATAATATCTGCTAATTTTGTAATCTGCACCCTATTTGGGTGTCTGACGATTAAAATCCAATTTCTTAGTCTTCTCTGCTTGAGGTTTCAATTTTATATTTCCAGTGGGTCACAAAATTACTGATGTTAAGTTTAGGGGTTGCAGCTAGGTAAGGATGTCCTCACTCTCCAGGGAAAGCTCCAGAATGACACACACGGCACTGGCTGGTTAGGAGGAGGGGAAAAGTCCCGGCTAACGAGTGTTAGCCAGACTGGTGCACGGTCCTGTGATGTGCCTTCAGAGTCCCCAGAAAGTGAAAAGCACCTCCAAACTCCACATTTTCCCTTATAACAGACACAAAAGTGCATTACCTCTGCGCTGGTTCAAAAAATTGGACTCCACGGGTCCTGTAGCTGTTGATTTTTTATCCTTAATTCAGGCCGACTTGGCCCTGCTTCACTCTGCCCTGTTGCAACGTTTCGGAGGGCGGCTTGTCCTTCATCAGGCATGACAGAGTGGTATCTTTTAAATGTCCTTTTCCTTAGGTTTCCCTTTAATTTGGTTCAAAACGGTAAGTATTTTCCTTTTTTCTAGCTTGAGGTAAGTGTTTTCTTGTTGTTCTCTTCAGCTTGAGGCCTCTAATCAGAATAATATCTGCTAATTTTGTAATCTGCACCCTATTTGGGTGTCTGACGATTAAAATCCAATTCACTTCTTAGCCTTCTCCTGCTTGAGAAGGGTTAGGGTTAGGGTTAGGGTTAGGGTTAGGTAAGGGGGTTATAGCCACGATCATCAGGTGATGATCCTTGTGCTCATCTAGCAAAGCCAGCTTTGCAAGGAGTGTCCGTGACCGGTCTAGCGAGGCGGCTTGGCAAGGTCATCTAGCGAAGCCGGCTTGGCAAGGACAGGGCCGTGACCGGTCTAGCGAAGCCGGCTTGGCAAGGACATCTAGCGAAGCCGGCTTGGTAAGGACAGGGCCGTGACCGGTCTAGCGAAGCCGGCTTGGCAAGGTCATCTAGCGAAGCCGGCTTGGCAAGGACAGGGCGTGACCGGTCTAGCGAAGCCGGCTTGGCAAGGACATCTAGCGAAGCCGGCTGGTAAGGACAGGGCCGTGACCGGTCTAGCAAAGCCGGCTTGGCAAGGTCATCTAGCGAAGCCGGCTTCGCAAGGAGTGGGTTTTTGACACTTTGAAACGAGCTGTTGGATGCTGTCCCTCTCGCAGCGTTGGGACGGAATCCAACAGCTAGATTCAAAGTGCGAAAATGGGCTTCCTTGTAAAGCCGGCTTGGCAAGGACATCTAGCGAAGCGGCTTGGCAAGGAGCGTTGCAACGGTTAGGTGGAGGACAGGAGGCAAAGTCCACCAAAATAACCACGGCCGGTTAGGGTTAGGAGGAGGGGAAAAGTACTGGCTAACGACTTACGTAGCTTAGCGTTAGCCAGACTGGTGCACGGTCCTGTGATGTGCCTTCAGAGTCCCAGAAAGTGAAAAGCACCTCCCAACCACATTTCACCTTATCAAAGCCACAAAAGTGCATTACCTCTGCGCTGGTTCAAAAAATTGGACTCCACGGGTCCTGTAGCTGTTGATTTTTTTATCCTTAATTCAGGCCGACTTGGTCCTGCTTCACTCTGCCCTGTTGCAACGTTTCGGAGGGCGGCTTGTCCTTCATCAGGCATGACAGAGTGGTATCTTTTAAATGTCCTTTTCCTTAGGTTTCCCTTTAATTTGGTTCAAAAACGGTAAGTATTTTCCTTTTTTCTAGCTTGAGGTAAGTGTTTTCTTGTTTCTCTTCAGCTTGAGGCCTCTAATCGAATAATATCTGCTAATTTTGTAATCTGCACCCTATTTGGGTGTCTGACGATTAAAATCCAATTCACTTCTTAGCCTTCTCCTGCTTGGAATTTTAAATTTCCAGTGGGTCACAATAATCACTGATGTTAAGTTTAGGTGTTGCAGCTAGGTAAGGATGTCCTCACTCACCAGGGAAAGCTCCAGAATGACACACACGGCACTGGCTGGTTAGGGAGAGGGGAAAAAAGAGCTGGCCAACGACTTACAAAGCTCTGCGTTAGCCAGTCGGTGCACGGTCCTGTGATGCCTCCAGAGACCCCAGAAAGGCAAAAACACTCGCTCCTTGTTTGAGGTTTTAAGCATTTCCCACACTTCCCATGGTAAAAAACAAAAGTGCATTACCTTTGCATTTGTTCAAAAAATTGGACTTCACGAATCCTTTAATGTCTGCATCCTACTTGGATGTCTTACGATGAATTTTCCTATCTTCCTGTCCTATTAATCCAGGCCTACTTGGTCCTGCTTCACTCTGCCTTGTTGCAACGTTTCGGAGAACTATTTGTCCTTCATCAGGCTTTACAGAGTGCATCTTTAAGTTTCCTTTTTCTTTAGGTAAGGGGTTATAGCCACGATCATCAGGTGATGATCCTTGTGCTCATCTAGCAAAGCCGGCTTGGCAAGGACAGGGCCGCGACTCCCCTTGTAAAGCCGGCTTGGCAAGATCATCTAGCCAAGCCGGCTCGGCAAGCTCAGGGGTCACAGGGGTCGAGCCCATGTTAAGTCAACAGAGGCCTCCCGGACACCTTTTCCGGGGCCCGTTTGGCGAGGCGAGGCTCGACGGCCCCGGGGCCGGCCCGGCCAGACAGCGGGTGCCGAGCCGGACGCGCGGACGCCGGGTCGGCCCCGGGAGCGCCGGGACCGCCCCGGAGCCGAGGCCAAAGTTGGGAGGTTAGGCAATGTTAAGTCAATGGGGGCCTTTGGACACCTTTTCCGAGGCCTTTTCCGCCAGACGAGGTCCCGCGGCCCGGGGCTGGCGCGGCGCGGTAGCAGGCGCCCAGCCGGACGCACGGACGCCCGGGTCGGCCGGCTGAGACCGCGGGAAGCGCCCCAAAAGGCGGGGCAAGGTTGAGAGGGCAGGCAATGTAAAGGCAATGGGATCTAGCGAAGCCGGCTTGGCAAGGACATGGCCGTGACCGGTCTAGCGAAGCCGGCTTCGCAAGGTCATCTAGCGAAGCCGGCTTGGCAAGGAAAGCCGAGTTGACACTTTGAAACGAGCTGTTGGGCTGTCCCTCTCGCAGCGTTTGGGACGGAATCCAACAGCTAGATTCAAAGTGTGAAAATGGGCTTCCTTGTAAAGCCGGCTTGGCAAGGACATGTAGCAAAGCCGGCTTGGCAAGGTCATCTAGCGAAGCCGGCTTGGCAAGGAGGGGCCGTGACCGGTCTAGCGAAGCCGGCTTGGCAAGGACATCTAGCGAAAAGGGTGAAACGGAGTACCAGGGGCACGGCCGCCTTGGGCGCGGCTTTGCGTGGCCACAGGGGGGGGCTTAAGTGTGGGTGCCCAGGTTCGACCGGAGGTCAAGGTGCCCGGAGGTGGGCCCTTTTTGCTGAATGTTTACCCGGGAAGGTGAGCCACTTTCTGGGGGGGCGATGGGCGGCTCCCTGGGGTGGGCCTTGTAAAGCCGGCTTGGCAAGGACAGGGCCGTGACCGGTCTAGCGAAGCCAACTTGGCAAGGACATCTAGCGAAGCCGGCTTGGTAAGGACAGGGCCGTGACCGGTCTAGCGAAGCCGGCTTGGCAAGGTCATCTAGCGAAGCCGGCTTCGCAAGGAAAGCCGAGTTGACACTTTGAAACGAGCTGTTGGATGCTGTCCTCTCGCAGCGTTTGGGACGGAATCCAACAGCTAGATTCAAAGTGTGAAAATGGGCTTCCTTGTAAAGTTGGCTTGGCAAGGACATCTAGCGAAGCCGGCTTGGCAAGGAGCGGGCCGTGACCGGTCTAGCGAAGCCGGCTTGGCAAGGTCATCTAGCGAAGCCGGCTTCGCAAGGAGTGGGTTTTTGACACTTTGAAAATGTACATCGCCAGAGGCTGGTTAAGGAAGTAGGTAAGGGGGTTATAGCCACGATCATCAGGTGATGATCCTTGTGCTCATCTAGCAAAGCCAGCTTTGCAAGGAGTGTTCCGTGACCGGTCTAGCGAGGCCGGCTTGGCAAGGTCATCTAGCGAAGCCGGCTTGGCAAGGACAGGGCCGTGACCGGTCTAGCGAAGCCGGCTTGGCAGGACATCTAGCGAAGCCGGCTTGGTAAGGACAGGGCCGTGACCGGTCTAGCGAAGCCGGCTTGGCAAGGTCATCTAGCGAAGCCGGCTTGGCAAGGACAGGGCCGTGACCGGTCTAGCGAAGCCGGCTTGGCAAGGACATCTAGCGAAGCCGGCTTGGTAAGGACAGGGCCGTGACCGGTCTAGCGAAGCCGGCTTGGCAAGGTCATCTAGCGAAGCCGGCTTCGCAAGGAGTGGGTTTTTGACACTTTGAAACGAGCTGTTGGATGCTGTCCCTCTCGCAGCGTTTGGGACGGAATCCAACAGCTAGATTCAAGTGCGAAAATGGGCTTCCTTGTAAAGCCGGCTTGGCAAGGACATCTAGCGAAGCCGGCTTGGCAAGGAGCGTTGCAACGGTTAGGTGGAGGACAGGAGGCAAAGTCCACCAAAATAACCACGGCCGGTTAGGGTTAGGAGGAGGGGAAAAGTACTGGCTAACGACTTACGTAGCTTAGCGTTAGCCAGACTGGTGCACGGTCCTGTGATGTGCCTTCAGAGTCCCCAGAAAGTGAAAAGCACCTCCCAACTCCACATTTCACCTTATCAAAGCCACAAAAGTGCATTACCTCTGCGCTGGTTCAAAAAATTGGACTCCACGGGTCCTGTAGCTGTTGATTTTTTTTATCCTTAATTCAGGCCGACTTGGTCCTGCTTCACTCTGCCCTGTTGCAACGTTTCGGAGGGCGGCTTGTCCTTCATCAGGCATGACAGAGTGGTATCTTTTAAATGTCCTTTTCCTTAGGTTTCCCTTTAATTTGGTTCAAAAACGGTAAGTATTTTCCTTTTTTCTAGCTTGAGGTAAGTGTTTTCTTGTTGCTTCAGCTTGAGGCCTCTAATCAGAATAAATCTGCTAATTTTGTAATCTGCACCCTATTTGGGTGTCTGACGATTAAAATCCAATTCACTTCTTAGCCTTCTCCTGCTTGAGAATTTTAAATTTCCAGTGGGTCACAATAATCACTGATGTTAAGTTTAGGTGTTGCAGCTAGGTAAGGATGTCTCACTCACCAGGGAAAGCCAGAATGACACACACGGCACTGGCTGGTTAGGGAGAGGGGAAAAAAGAGCTGGCCAACGACTTACAAAGCTCTGCGTTAGCCAGTCTGGTGCACGGTCCTGTGATGCGCCTCCAGAGACCCCAGAAAGGCAAAAACACTCGCTCCTTGTTTGAGGTTTTAAGCATTTCCCACACTTCCATGGTAAAAAACAAAAGTGCATTACCTTTGCATTTGTTCAAAAAATTGGACTTCACGAATCCTTTAATGTCTGCATCCTACTTGGATGTCTTACGATGAATTTTCCTATCTTCCTGTCCTATTAATCCAGGCCTACTTGGTCCTGCTTCACTCTGCCTTGTTGCAACGTTTCGGAGAACTATTTGTCCTTCATCAGGCTTTACAGAGTGGCATCTTTAAGTTTCCTTTTTCTTTAGGTAAGGGGGTTATAGCCACGATCATCAGGTGATGATCCTTGTGCTCATCTAGCAAAGCCGGCTTGGCAAGGACAGGGCCGCGATCCCCTTGTAAAGCCGGCTTGGCAAGATCATCTAGCCAAGCCGGCTCGGCAAGCTCAGGGGTCACAGGGGTCGAGCCATGTTAAGTCAACAGAGGCCTCCGGACACTTTTCCGGGGCCCGTTTGGCGAGGCGAGGCTCGACGGCCCCGGGGCCGGCCCGGCCAGACAGCGGGTGCCGAGCCGGACGCGCGGACGCCCGGGTCGGCCCCCGGGAGCGCCGGGACCGCCCCGGAGCCGAGGCCAAAGTTGGGAGGTTAGGCAATGTTAAGTCAATGGGGGCCTTTTGGACACCTTTTCCGAGGCCTTTTCCGCCAGACGAGGTCCCGCGGCCCCGGGGCTGGCGCGGCGCGGTAGCAGGCGCCAGCCGGACGCACGGACGCCCGGGTCGGCCGGCTGAGACCGCGGGAAGCGCCCCAAAAGGCGGGGCAAGGTTGAGAGGGCAGGCAATGTAAAGGCAATGGGATCTAGCGAAGCCGGCTTGGCAAGGACATGGCCGTGACCGGTCTAGCGAAGCCGGCTTCGCAAGGTCATCTAGCGAAGCCGGCTTGGCAAGGAAAGCCGAGTTGACACTTTGAAACGAGCTGTTGGATGCTGTCCCTCTCGCAGCGTTTGGGACGGAATCCAACAGCTAGATTCAAAGTGTGAAAATGGGCTTCCTTGTAAAGCCGGCTTGGCAAGGACATGTAGCAAAGCCGGCTTGGCAAGGTCATCTAGCGAAGCCGGCTTGGCAAGGAGCGGGCCGTGACCGGTCTAGCGAAGCCGGCTTGGCAAGGACATCTAGCGAAAAGGGTGAAACGGAAGTACCAGGGGCACGGCCGCCTTGGGCGCGGGCTTGCGTGGCCACAGGGGGGGGCTTAAGTGTGGGTGCCCAGGTTCGACCGGAGGTCAAGGTGCCGGAGGGGGCCCTTTTTGCTGAATGTTTACACGGGAAGGTGAGCCACTTTCTGGGGGGGCGATGGGCGGCTCCCCTGGGGTGGGCCTTGTAAAGCCGGCTTGGCAAGGACAGGGCCGTGACCGGTCTAGCGAAGCCAACTTGGCAGGACATCTAGCGAAGCCGGCTTGGTAAGGACAGGGCCGTGACCGGTCTAGCGAAGCCGGCTTGGCAAGGTCATCTAGCGAAGCCGGCTTCGCAAGGAAAGCCGAGTTGACACTTTGAAACGAGCTGTTGGATGCTGTCCCTCTCGCAGCGTTGGGACGGAATCCAACAGCTAGATTCAAAGTGTGAAAATGGGCTTCCTTGTAAAGTTGGCTTGGCAAGGACATCTAGCGAAGCCGGCTTGGCAAGGAGGG
Source organism: Micropterus salmoides (assembly GCF_014851395.1). Taxonomy (NCBI): domain Eukaryota; kingdom Metazoa; phylum Chordata; class Actinopteri; order Centrarchiformes; family Centrarchidae; genus Micropterus; species Micropterus salmoides. The sequence continues at coordinate 4,659 of NW_024040620.1, read as the reverse complement.
CCGTGACGGTCTAGCGAAGCCGACTTGGCAAGGTCATCTAGCGAAGCCGGCTTCGCAAGGAGTGGGTTTTTGACACTTTGAAAATGTACATCGCCAGAGGCTGGTTAAGGAAGTAGGTAAGGGGGTTATAGCCACGATCATCAGGTGATGATCCTTGTGCTCATCTAGCAAAGCCAGCTTTGCAAGGAGTGTTCCGGACCGGTCTAGCGAGGCCGGCTTGGCAAGGTCATCTAGCGAAGCCGGCTTGGCAAGGACAGGGCCGTGACCGGTCTAGCGAAGCCGGCTTGGCAAGGACATCTAGCGAAGCCGGCTTGGTAAGGACAGGGCCGTGACCGGTCTAGCGAAGCCGGCTTGGCAAGGTCATCTAGCGAAGCCGGCTTGGCAAGGACAGGGGCGTGACCGGTCTAGCAAAGCCGGCTTGGCAAGGACATCTAGCGAAGCCGGCTTGGTAAGGACAGGGCCGTGACCGGTCTAGCGAAGCCGGCTTGGCAAGGTCATCTAGCGAAGCCGGCTTCGCAAGGAGTGGGTTTTTGACACTTTGAAACGAGCTGTTGGATGCTGTCCCTCTCGCAGCGTTTGGGACGGAATCCAACAGCTAGATTCAAAGTGCGAAAATGGGCTTCCTTGTAAAGCCGGCTTGGCAAGGACATCTAGCGAAGCCGGCTTGGCAAGGAGCGTTGCAACGGTTAGGTGGAGGACAGGAGGCAAAGTCCACCAAAATAACCACGGCCGGTAGGGTTAGGAGGAGGGAAAAGTACTGGCTAACGACTTACGTAGCTTAGCGTTAGCCAGACTGGTGCACGGTCCTGTGATGTGCCTTCAGAGTCCCCAGAAAGTGAAAAGCACCTCCCAACTCCACATTTCACCTTATCAAAGCCACAAAAGTGCATTACCTCTGCGCTGGTTCAAAAAATTGGACTCCACGGGTCCTGTAGCTGTTGATTTTTTATCCTAATTCAGGCCGACTTGGTCCTGCTTCACTCTGCCCTGTTGCAACGTTTCGGAGGGCGGCTTGTCCTTCATCAGGCATGACAGAGTGGTATCTTTTAAATGTCCTTTCCTTAGGTTTCCCTTTAATTTGGTTCAAAAACGGTAAGTATTTTCCTTTTTCTAGCTTGAGGTAAGTGTTTTCTTGTTGTTCTCTTCAGCTTGAGGCCTCTAATCAGAATAATATCTGCTAATTTTGTAATCTGCACCCTATTGGGTGTCTTGACGATTAAAATCCATTCACTTCTTAGCCTTCTCCTGCTTGAGAATTTTAAATTTCCAGTGGGTCACAATAATCACTGATGTTAAGTTTAGTGTTGCAGCTAGGTAAGGATGTCCTCACTCACCAGGGAAAGCTCCAGAATGACCACACGGCACTGGCTGGTTAGGGAGAGGGAAAAAAGAGCTGGCCAACGACTTACAAAGCTCTGCGTTAGCCAGGGTTAGGGTTAGGGGTTAGGGTTAGGGTTAGGGTTAGGGGTTAGGGTTAGGGGAAGGGAAAAAGAGCTGGCTACGTCTTACAAAGCTCTGCGTTAGCCAGTCTGGTGCACTGTCCTGTGATGCGCCTCCAGAGTCCCCAGAAAGGCAAAAACACTCCCTCCTTGTTTGAGTTTTGAAGCATTTCCCCATTTCCCATCATAGAAAACAAAGTGCATTACCTTTGCCTTTGTTCAAAAAATTGGACTTCACGAATCCTTTAATTTCTGCATCCTAGGGTTAGGGTTAGGGGTTAGGGATAGAAAACTGAACCTGTCCCCCACGGCGGGAGACAGGAGGTGCACGGTCCGTCCCTCGGATGCCACCCCCCCCACGGTTCCAGGAGGCCTGGTACTGAGGTCGCTCACGAAAATCTCGTGGCTGATTATCAAAGAGGGTGCGATTACGGGAGTACCCGTGCTTCTTCCCGTAGTGCACCACTGTCCATCCTGCATCCTGAGCAGAGCCCATGATCCAAACTTGTCGTGTATACCACGAGAAGGAAAAAAAATAATAATACTAATAAATTGAAATATAAGTAGGTATCGTATAATCAATAGGAAATATAGTTATTTAAAACTGAAGTGTGAAATAACTGTTTTGTTTTTATGTGTTTTTTTAACACTTTAATTAACTTTTAATTTTTTTAATATTAGTAATTATTGCAATGTGCCTATTCGCGCGACGTTTCGACCCAGGTGGGTCTTCTTCAGGCGTAGGCACAGAAAAGAGAGAAGGACAAACTGTAACTGGCTTGCAGACTAGCAGAGAGATGTTGCCTCTTTGAAGGTCAGAGCAGTAATGAGCCAGGAGGCCCCCTGAGCTCTATTTATACTCTGTGTCGACTTTAACCCCATAAATGCCAGTGAATAGTTTAATACTGTATTTAAATGAATTCAATGCTATGTATAATATGAAGTTATGTAGTTTTTACCTCTCTCTTCTATCCTTAATCAGCTATAGGAAAATATGTTTTTATCCATTATTTGATGATATTTATTCGTTTTTAAAGGTGTTTCCCATTGAACTTTGAATAATAAGTATGACAAACTGTTAATAGTTACTCCTAGAGCTTAGCTTTATACACCCATGTTTCAATACATTTTTTAATAATATTAGTTTGTTTTTAATGGTATTAATAATTTGAATGATTCTTCATACTGTGTAATTATGTAGCTGTGTACTTTTTAAAAAAATTGAAGTTTTATATGCCCCTGAGCTGTAGTTTTTAAATTCCGAATGATATTTATACAATTTTATCCTCTGTCAATGATGTTTATATGTTTTTAAATGCAATTTATAGATACTTGTTTGTTCATATATGCAGTTATATTGATATTGTTTTTGATATTTATTGGTTTTTAAATGCCATCTATATTTATTTATTTATTTTGTCCAGGTTAGGTTTAGGCAAGAGGACAGAGGTGGTTAAGGTTAGGATAGTGGCTGGGGAGGGGATAAAATTAATAATAATAATCATACTCATGCAGTGGTAAGTAGATACCTGGATTATAGGCCAATTATTGGGTTTCTCTGACATTCGTATCTGACATGCCTCGAAAAGTAAATGTAGGATTCCCCCATCATTAATTATATTTTGTTTAGTCCAGATGGTTGTATCGTACTTAGTAAATGGATCCATTTCCTTTCCATTTTTTTCTTTCAGCGTCTGTCCAGGAAGAATTACTTTGAATCCCCGAAACTCTGAGATTTGGTAAGCCATGTGTGATAAAATGATTAACTACAGGGGTATGAATCTCTTTCCTATTTTTAATATTGTATCTGTGTTGCATCATCCGAGTTGAGATTGAATTTTTGTCTCTCCAATGTACTGCATTCCACATTTACAACAGAAGATCAGATAGACACAATTGGAGGTACTCGGGCTAAATTTTTGTGAAATTTTGAAGATAGTTTTGTTGACCCTATTCCGAATGTACGTTAAACCGTGAAAATACTGTGGCTTTGGCCTGGCTTGGCTTGTTGTGTGGGCTTGAGCCTGGCGTTGACAATAGGTCCTTGAGAGTGTTGTTTCTCCGATAAGCCGAGATTATTTGATGGTTCTGTAGAACACCCAAGTCTTCGATGATTGATCTGAAATTGGCCTTAAATTTGTTGTTCAATGCTGACTGACTGATGAGAAAGAAGTGATTAGAGGAATAATTTCTTTTTGTTTTGCTTGTTTACGAACGTGGAATGACTTGCGGCAGTGTCTCAGAAAAGACCTGGAGTAGCCCCTTTCCGTAACACTGTAAACAGAATGTTGACTGCTTCCCGAAAATCATTTTCCTGCGTACATATCCGGTGAAACCGCAATAACTGTGATTTTACGATGCCCGTAAGGTATGTTTGGGATGAAAACTTGTTTTAAACAATAAAGCATGTGTATGTGCTTTGAAGTACACTTTGATGTCCAATTTTTGATCCTGTGTAAACGACGGTCCTTTGTACACTGTGGTATCCAGAAAATCAATAGATTGCTCGCCAATTACGTGCTTCAGCTTAATGGAAGGGTCATGTGTGTTCAAAATGTTTAGAAATTGATCAAAATCTTCCCTCGAATCAGTCCAGATTCCCCAAATATCATCCAAATATCTCAGGAACTTAGAGGTTCTTTGGACATTTAGACAGAGCTTTTCCTCCCAGTTGGCCATAAAAATATTTGCATAGGCTGGGGCAAATCGTTTACCCATTGCTGTGCCTTTATTTGCAAATAATATTCCCCGTTAAATTCAAAGTCGTTTCGCGTCAAATTGATCTCCAGTAATTGCACAATTCCTCGTCCGGTCTATTGTCGTCTGGATATTTTTGGAACACTTTATTCACCGCCGAAACCCTGCTCTGGTGTCAATATTTGTGTACAAGCTGTCCAATGTCAATTGTGAAAATAAGGAGCTTGGAGGGATTTTTAGGTTTTTGACGATCCAGTGAAATGGTAAGTATCTTTGAATATGATGCATGTTTGACTGACAAGGGGTTCAGATAGTAATCAATATATTCCGCTGTCCTATATGTTTCGCTACTACAGTCCGAGACAATGGGCTACCCGGAGGCACCTCAAACGGTATACTCCATTTTTCCGGTTCTTGTGGATCTTGGGTAAAATGTAGAACCTCCGTTCTCTCAATTGTGCGTCTCCTTTTAAATATTGTTTTGCTTGTTGTTGATAAATCCTTGCTTTTTAAAGTCTCCAAT